>NC_057407.1:24337894-24412909 GCF_019320065.1 Cervus canadensis
GTCAAACAGGAGATGGCAAGAGTGAACATAGACATTTTCAGAATCAATGAACTAAAATGGACTGGAGTGGGTCAATGCAACTCAGAAGACCATTGTGTCTACTACTGTGGGCAAGAATCCCTTAGAAGAAATGGAGTAGCCATCATAGTCAACAAAAGAGTCTGAAATGCAGTACTTGCATGCAATCTTAAGAACAACAGAAGGACCTCTGGTTGTTTTCAAGGCAAACCATTCAATATCACAGTAACCCAGGTCTATGCCCCGACCAGAAATGCTGAAGAAGCTGAAGGTGAATGGTTCTATGAAGACCCACAAGACCTTCTAGAACTAACACCAAAAAAAGATATCCTTCTCATTATAGGGGACTGGAATGCAAAAGTAGGAAGCCAAGAAATACCTGGAGTAACAGGCAAATTTGGCCGTGGAGGACAGAATGAAGCAGGGCAAAGGCTAAAAGAGTTTTGCCAAGAGAACACTGGTCCTAGCAAACACCCTCTTGCAACAACACAAGAGGAGACTCTACACATGGACGTCACCAGATGATCAATACCGAAATCAGACTGATTATATTCTTTGCAGTCAAAGATGGAGAAGCTCTATACAGTTAGCAAAAACAAGACCGGGAGCTGACTGTGGCTCAAATCATGAACTCCTTCTTGCCAAATTCAGACTTAAATTGAAGAAAGTAGGGGAAACCACGAGACCACTCAGGTATGACCTAAATCAAACCCCTTAGACTTATCCAGTGGAAGTGAGAAATAGATCTAAGGGATTAGATCTGACAGCCAGCGTGCCTGAAGAACTATGGTTGGAGGTTCATGACATTGTACAGGAGGCAGTGATCAAGACCATCCCCATGAAAAAGAAATGCAAAAAGGCAAAACAGTTGTCTGAGGAGACCTTACAAATTGCTGAGAAAAGAAGAGAAGCTAAAGGCAAAGGAGAAAAGGAAAGATATACCCATTTGAATGCAGAGTTCCAAAGAATACCAAGAAGAGATAAGAATGCTTTACTCAGTGATAAATGCAAAGAATTAGAGGAAAACAATAGAATGGGAAAGACTAGAGATCTCTTCAAGAAAATTAGAGATACCAAGGGAACATTTCATGCAAAGATGGGCTCAATAAAGGACAGAAATGGTAGGGACCTAACAGAAGCAGAAGATACTAAGAAGAGGTAGCAAGAATACACAGAAGAACTATTCAAAAAAACATCTTCACGACCCAGATAATCACAATGGTGTGATCACTCACCTAGAGCCAGACATCCTGGAATGTGAAGTCAGGTGGGCCTTAGGAAGCATCACTACGAACAAAGCTAGTGGAGGCAATGGAATTTCAGCTGAGCTATTTAAAATCCTAAAAGATGATGCTGTCAAAGTGCTGCACTTAATATGCCAGAAAATTTGGAAAACTCAGCAGTGGCCACAGGACTGGAATAGGTCAGTTTTCATTCCAATCCCAAAGAAAAGCAATGCCAAAGAATGCTCATACTACCACACAATTGCACACTCATCTCACACTAGTAAAGTAATGATCAAAATTCTCCAAGCCAGGCTTCAACAGTACGTGAACCGTGAAGTTCCAGATGTTCAAGCTGGATTTAGAAAAGGCAGAGGAACCAGAGATCAAATTGCCAACATCCGCTAGATCATCGAAAAAGCAAGGGAGTTCCAGAAAAGCATCTACTTCTGCTTTATTGACTATGCCAAAGACTTTGACTGTGTAGATCACAATAAACTGTGGAAAATTCTTAAAGAGATGGGAATACCAGACCACCTGACCTGCCTCCTGAGAAATCTGTATGCAGGTCATGAAGCAACAGTTAGAACTGGACATGGAACAAGAGACTGGTTCCAAATAGGGAAATAAGTATGTCAAGGCTGTAAACTGTCACCCTGTTTATTTCATTTATATGCAGAGTATATCATGAGAAATGCTGGGCTGGATGAGGCACATGCTGGAATCAAGACTGCTGGGAGAAACATCAATAACCTCAGATATGCAGATGACAATACTCTTATGGCAGAAAGCAAAGAAGAACTAAAGAGCCTCTTGATGAAAGTGAAAGAGGAGAGTGAAAAAGTTGGCTTAAAACTCAACATTTAGAAAGCTAAGATCATGGCATCTGGTCCTATCACTTCATGGCAAATAGATGGGGAAACAGTGGAAACAGTGAGAGACTTTATTTTGGGGGGTTCTAAAATCACTGCAGATGGTGACTGCAGCCATGAAATTAAAAGACGCTTGCTCCTTGGAAGAAAAGTTATGACCAATCTAGACAGTATATTAAAAAGTAGAGACATTATTTGCCAACAAAGGTCCGTCTAGACAAAGCTATGGTTTTTCCAATAGTCATGTATGGATGTGAGTGTTGGACTATAAAGAAAGCTGAGGGCTGAAGAATTGATGCTTTTGAACTGTGGTGTTGGAGAAGACTCTTGAGAGTCCCTTGGACTGCAAGGAGATCCAACCAGTCCATCCTAAAGTAAATCAGTCCTAAATATTCACTGGAAGGACTGATGCTGAAGCTGAAACTCCAATACTTTGGCCACCTGATATGAAGAACTGACTCACTGGAAAAGACCCTGATGCTGAGAAAGATTGAAGGTGGGAGGAGAAGGGGACGACAGAGGATGAGATGGTTGGATGGCATCACCGACTCAGTGGACATGATTTTGAGTAAACTCCGGAAGTTCGTAATGGACAGAGAGGCCTGGCATGCTGCAGTCCATGCGGTCGCAAAGAGTCCGACATGACTGAGCAACTGAACTGAACTGAACTGAACAAATGAAATTATTCAATGTCCAAGATTTGCTCCAAATTAATTCAGTGTCAGGGGATATAGGTATATAGATGAGACAAGATTTGCCAAGAGTTGATAACTACAAAAACAAGGTGTAGAGTATATCTAGATTTATTTAATAGTCTATCTTCTTTATAGGGGAAAAATCAAGTTAAAAATAGAAAACAGAATAAGCAATGAATGCAGATGAAACAAGCTTTTTTTTTTTTCTTTCCACTGCATCGCTCAACCTTTAGTTGTCAAGTGGTTTGGGGTCTTTTTTAAATTTAACGATTCAAAAGAAATATATACCAAAAAAAAGAAACCAAAGCAAACTGTCAATTACAGTATAACATATTCAGTTTTGCCACTGTATCTGTAGAAAATGGCCTTAAGTGTTTTTTTAAAATCAGGTGTATTTACTATTTTAATATTTTTACCTTGAAGAGGGCAGACAGAAAGGTCATCTCTTTTTCCAGAAACCTATAAACCAGTTTGCTTTTTACTGTTTTTCATTAAAATTTTAAGCATGAAATATGTTCCAGCAAATGAAAAACCCAAATGCACCTGCCCACATTAGGCATTAATTGCTTGGAAAATTCCATTTTAAAAATTGCAGTGGTTGAAATTAAGGAGCACTTCTCCCCATTACTCAACTATATGTGAATTATTTCGTATAACTTTTCTATTGAGCAATACAAATATATAAAAGAAACTATTTCTCAAATTTTGTACCATGGAAAATGCAGAAGAAAACAAGTGTTCTTTAAATGATTTTAAACATCATGAACACACGTGATAGAGGCCTACCACTAAAAGGAAGCTGTATAGTGTTATTCTTAAAAAGTGTCCAGATGATCTTCAAATGAATCCTTAGATGAAATTTTCAGAAGACTTTCTTAAACAGACCTTTCTATTTCATAAATTTGTGAAATGTATCCAAGCATTTCCCTGGCGGTACAGTGGGAATCTGCTTGCCAATGCAGGGGATGCAGGTCCAATTCCCTGGTCTAGGAGGTTTCAACATGCCTCAGAGCAACTAAGCCCATGTGCCACAACTACTGAACCTGTGCTCTAGAGCTGAGGAGCCACAACTACCGAAGCCGGGGCAGACTAGAGCCTGTCCTCCACAACAAGAGAAGCCCTTGCCATGAGAAGCCCACACAATGCAATTGGAAAAAGCCCATGCACCGCACTGAAACCCCAGCACAGCCATAAATAAATAAATAATTTGTAAAGGCTACTTTCAAAAAAAAATGCACCCTTCAAAAGTACATAATGATATAACCAGGGGATTAGTAAGGGAAGACCATAACCAGTCAGCTTCTTTCAATAATTCTTAGGGTTCGTTATTACAGAGTATAGGTCAAAGAGTATAGCAAAGTGCCTCGGGACCTTAAAAGCCATTTGGTAGGGTCTGCCTATGACATCCTTGACAAGGGAGGAGCCAAAAGTAACTGGACAAAGAGTATTGACTGATGGCTCAATTTTGAGAGATGTAAACAAATTCCATATGTGACTCCGTCCCATTCAGTGATGTGTGCTCCTCTATGATGAAGACACAAATGGCATGCTGATCAAAAATAGCTCCAAGATAGTGCTGATAATTTGCTGCATTTTAAAAGGTTTAAAATCACTCGGTCAGTCAGACAAATATATCCATATATTTGTATACTTTACTAAATGTCCCCTCTGAACCTCCCCCCACCAAGTGGTATATTGTGTTCATATATATGGGATCTCCCTGGTGGCTCGAATGGTAAATAACCTGCCTGCAATGTGGGAGACCCAGATTTGATCCTTGGGGTGGGAAAAACCCCTGGAGAAGGGAAAGGCTACCCATTCTGTATGTATATACCACATATATCCCAATGGGAGTAGGGCATTTAGGAGACAGGGACAGGAAGGATTTATCCTTTAATAGAGAAGTCATGTGAAAAACACGGGAGGAACTAACCCTACTAACTTGTGACTAATGAGAACGAGGCAGATCAGACTGGTTGATAATACTGAACACTTCGTGTGTGTCAAGCCCCATTAGTTCTCAATATTTTACAAGTTATATTTCATCAACACCGCTCAACAAGGAGGGCACCCCTACTATCCCATTTTCATGGATAATTAAATTAAGACCCAAAGAAATCAAAGGATGGTCCAAGATCACCTGACTTTTAGTGAGGCAACCTGGATTTATATCCCAGGCTAAGAGAGCAGGTAATGTAACCATCTCAAGCTAAGGACAAACTAAAGATATTAGAGGGACAGAAAGAAAACCAGTGTTGCTAGCCCATGATGTGTGGCACGATATGAGAGGAGACTGGACAACCAATCAGGTAGACACTGCTGACCACTGCAGCAGAAGAGTTAAAAGATCACAAGGTCATAAACATCTGTCCTTCAAAGCAGTTAAGCAGAAGCAGGAGATCACCTGTCAAACATGAAGATAATGTAGGCACTGAGTGTAAAGTTAGACTTGAGAGAGACCTTGTGTTTCTTTGATCCTATAAACAGACCAGCAACAACAGTGGTAGTAGAGATGAACATTTATTACCATTTATTTAAAATGTTCCATGTTCTATAAAGTACCCTGTATCATTATAACGATATTGCCTGGTAGATATTATGCCCATTTTAAAAACAGAAAAAGTAAAAGCCCACAGGCATGTCAGTTAACAGGACGGAGATTCAAGGTCAGATCCGTCTAGTTACAAAAACCCATGCCTACCTACACTATTTTCTTCCCCAAAAAGCAACCAGATCATAGAAACACTTGATTCGTTCAACAGTTTTAGGAAGGATCTCTCACCTACACCCAGATGATTTCTCTCCCACTTACACACTCCCCAAAGAATTTCCCAGGAGTTACTATGAATTTCACTTTGGGTTCACACATTTTGCTCATAAAGAAAAAGAAAAAGCAATACATATTGGGAAACCAAAAAATTTGTGTGGGGCACATTATTTCAATAAAGTATACCTATACTTGTCATTGGTAATCAGAAATTGAATATTTAAAATCATAGTTATAATAGCATTAAAAATAAAAAATACTCAGGTATAACTGACTACAAATTTGAATGACCTATATAAATACTATAAAAATTTACTATGGAAAAAAAAATTTACTGTGAAATATTTTAAAAGAAGTATTCCTTTCACGATCAAGTGTTTTTAAAATGTCAATTCTCCCCTAAATTGATCTCTCTATAATCAATGTAATCACAATCAAAATCCCACTATACCTTTTTATAGAAATGGACAAAATCTCCTATACAGTGACAATTATCAATAACCCATTCAACAATAATTTTGATGCATCCCAACACTGATAATCTGGAAATTCACCTTAAGACACTAGGATAATCAACATAGTAGTACCAATATCATAATGTATGTAACATACTAGCATAAAACTAGTGGTGATCCATGGAGATATTAATAACCAATCACGATACTCTTCCTCTCTAAGCCTGCATAAAGGATTCCAGTTCTAACAGCCTGGAGCTGGTACAAAAGGTTAACCCTCATGCCACTCCAGATATCTAGAGGGTGCTGCTGATTAAGGGAGGTGAGGTGAGGTGAAGTTGCTCAGTTGTGTCCGACTCTTTGCAATCCCATGGACCTACCAGGCTTCTCCATCCACAGAATTCTCCAGGCAAGGGATTAAGGTAGGTAAATGTTTTTCTATCTTTATTTTCTTGCCTGGCTTTCACTGTGCCATGTATTGCTTTACCAAAATCAAGGGAAATGGGCTTGGTATTATTGCCGACATTCAGTCTTGCATTTAAATACATTTCCATAATGTTCTCCTTTAAGAACCAATATAAGACTCATTCCAGAAGTTTCCTATTGGCTAAGCCCATATCATAGTAACTATGGCTTTCTCTGAATCCTTACAACACTAGATTCTGTACTAGACAATGCCATAGTTATTTGCAGCTAGAGTTATTTTTGAGCATCATTTTTCTCACCTATGAAATGGTGAAACTGATATCTATATTACAGAGTTGTGAAAACTAGAGATAATGTATGGTTACCAATGGTATGTGAGCTCTACAAATACTGACATTTTGTCTAATTGGTGTATCACTGTAACTTTAGCACCTAAAATAGTGCCAAGCACATACTAAGTGCTGAATAAATAGCTACTAAATAAATGAAGTGTAAATAGCCTTTCCCATATCATGGCATATAAAAAAGACTTCAACTCATATACATAGATAATATTCCATAAATATTGAGGTTCTTGAAGATAATCACTCTGAGTGCTTTATTTGTCCCTTGGAATCATTTTTCACTCAGGACTTCTAAAGTTAAAAACCAATGCAAATGACATGAACAGAGCTGGACAACAGTGAAACAACTAAACCACATCACTTGAGTGCAAATTTCACTGAACTACCCCCAGAATTCAGTAACTGGGAGAAATAGTTATTTTTATGCAACATTTTTTAAAATCAAAACTAATGCAAACAAATCCCTGATGAGCCAGGCATCAGTTATAAATAAAGACGAAATCAGTTAATAATGCCATGCTGAGTCGTATTGAAGCCTGAGGCAAAAGGAAAAAAAATAGTTACACCGATCCTACATTTATTTAAAAATTTTTTGACTTTTAAAAAATATTATTTCTCATGATTATGAAGTTTTTTTTAGAACCTGCATTAATTTTGTGCTGAAGGTGAGTCCCTCATTGGCTTCACCTAACCCCAGTTCGGAGAAGGCACCGGCAACCCACTCCAGTACACTTGCCTGGAAAATCCCATGGGCGGAGGAGCCTGGTAGGCTGCAGTCCATGGGGTCGTGAAGAGTCGGACACAACTGAACGACTTCACTTTCCCTTTTCCCTTTTATGGACTGGAGAAGGAAATGGCAACCACTCCAGTGTTCTTGCCTGGAGAATCCCAGGGACGGGGGAACCTGGTGGGCTGCCGTCTGTGGGGTCACACAGAGTCGGACATGACTGAAGCGACTTAGCAGCAACCCCAGCTCTGCTTGACAGTCAAAACTGACCTTGAAAAATCCCTTAGACTGTCTGTGAAATAAAATATTCTACTCTCAACACATTCAACCCAGTCCATTTGTCGCCAGTGTTGGAACAGCTTACTGTTTCTCCAGATAAGCTCTGCATGAAGATGTTGGCTTATATTTAAAGAGCCTCGCCATACACAAAATGTGTCTTTAGCACTGTCACACTCAGCTCAAGAGGTGCTGATGCTGTGTGAGGATCCTGGGAACTGAGACCAACAGAATCCTGTCTTCCATGTCACCCCGACTCCAGGCACAGCCTCCAAGGCAGCTGGACCCAATTATGCTCTTCTGTCCATATGTGTTTTCATTTGTGTTCTTTCTTTCCCTCTGTGCCTCTTTCTCTCCATTTCTGTCTTTTTCTCTTTCTCTCTCTCACATGCACATAAACACACACACTTGTGCAATGTGAATGCATAAATGATGTGGCTCTACTGGAAACGTAATACTGCCTGCACCTTGGCCTTACCCGGCTTGCCTGCTCATTGACCGACTCTATCCTCAGGGGCCTCAGCTCCTACAAATCACGAGTGATTTCCTCCAGTCACCAAGACAAAGGCGACTGGCAGCCAGGCTCTGTATTCCTTTTGCTTTCCCTAAGTACCCGTACCATATTGCTTCCCACAAATTCACAGTTTTATCCTGAGATGAAATCGCACCATTTCTGCCAGGAATCACACACGGAAACATGGTTCTGTTTTGTTTCTGGACATACTGTATTTGATAAAATTAGAAGAAAGTCACCATATCAACATTTTCACACAAGAAGAGAGAAAAAAAGGAGGAAAGCAAAACTCAACCAGCTACAAAATCCAGTACAGAGAAGATAAGAGCAAATGTGTCTTGCAGGTTTCAAATCCTCAGGTACAAAATAACCCCTCCTATTCCTCTTTGTTCTTCCTCGTGGCATCTAGCCAGTCACTAACTAATCTAAGAGCTGGATGCCAATTCTATTCAATGTATTTGAGCCTAAATGGAGAAACAGTCATGGGGGAAAATGAAATCTCCCTGATCTAAGTCCCTCAGTGAGAATGGGTATTCTCTGTGAGCTCTCCAAAATCAGCTCCATTTTTTGGGTCATTGAAACAAAGCATGGATTTGGCACAGGACATCTCTTAACAGAAGGGAGGTTGGATAATCACATTCATGTAAATATCCACGAGGTGAATGTTCTTCACATTCAAATCGGGCATTGTCCAGCACCACCACTGTGCAAATTCTGGACTCACAGAGGATCAGATTCAACTAGTCCCAGATATTATTCAAATGAGGTAGCAGAAGCTTGCTTAGCAAGGCTGGTAACTCATTTTAGATCATACTGACAGCAGGTATGTGTGCGTGCATGCTCAGTCATGTCTCGACTCTTTGCAACCCCATAGATTATAGCCCACCAGGCTCCTCTGTTCATAAATTTCCCAGGCAAGAATACCGGAGTGGGTTGTCATTTCCCCCTCCAGGGTATCTTCCCAACCCAGCGGTCGAACCTGTGTCTCCTGAATCTCCTGTATTGGTAGATTCTTTACCACTGAGCCCCCTGGGAAGCTGACAGCAGGTTTGACTTTTCCCCAAAGCTTTTGCCAAGGAAGTATGATCTTTGTAGCTGCCCTGTGGTAGGATCATTTAAGCCCAAGGCTGTTACATGTCCAGGCTTTATGTAGACCCTCACCATGGTAAGGAGAGAGAGACCCCTCAACCCACTACTACAAGATAAGCCATATTATGCAAGTGGCTTCAGAAATTCAGCCAAGAGTCACACAGTCACAACGGCTCACTCCTTTGAGACCATCACAGGAAGAAACGTGGACAGAGAGTGATTCATAAAAAACTCGCTCAGTCTATGTGCATAGAAAAGCCAATGAAACTAGACAAGTTCACTCGCATTCTTTCTTCATTAATTAGTGTATCTTTCTTCTAATTATAAAACTACAATGATCTCACAAGGCTATTAGCTCCCTGAAGTTGCAAAACCTCTTCCTGTCTCATTCACTGATCTGCCTTCATCTGGGTCTGAATCTAATACTGAATAAACATTTCCTGAATTTTTTTTAAAAAGAAAAATATATCTACTTATTGAAATTCCCCCCCAAAATACTTTAAATGAAATAAAACTCTCCCATCATTTCACAACAGAGAGATAGTGGCTGTACTATTTCAGAATATTCTGTTCAGAATGTATTCTGTACATGTAGATACAAGCTTTCAATCTAATTTGAGATTAGACCATATATAGAATTTTGCATTCTACTTTTCTTTGCCAACTAACATCATATCTTGCTTTTATTTTTAGCCTTCCCTTCGGTTCTCTCTTCTTCAACTCAAGTACATTGGCAGCTAAAGGCACCAGAAATGAGTCAGTCGATACACAGTGACCTAAAGTGAAACACTGGAAGTTCTTCCTGGAGTTAAACATCTTTGGTATAATAAAAAGAGTCCTTCTGAACTAGTTCTTCCTCACTCCTAACACAGGTCATGTTTTCAATTAACAAGTTAAGCAAACACCAGGACCATTATCATCATATTGAACTTTGTGGTATTCTCTGCACAGAAAGGATGTAAGTCTATCTACCAAAGAACAGATAAAGAAATGAACTGAAGAACTTCCCTGGTGGTCCAGGGGACAAGATGCCCCACTTCCACTGCAGGGGGCGTGGGTTTGATCCCTGGTTGGGAAACTAAGTTCCTACATGCAGTGGGGCATAGCCAAAAATAGAAAAAAATAAGAAAGAGAAAGAATTGAAGGACCATAAAAAAGTTGTGCGTACAAAAATCCTGGGTATCAGATTACTCAAGAACTTCTGAATGATAAAGACTTACAAGTGGGTTCCTGTAAGAATTGCACATTTTCCCCCCAACTGTTTCATGATATTAAAAAACTGGTTTCTAAAAATTATTTGTGCATTTCAATTCATCTGACTTTCCGACTGATATCTCTACTTGGATAGCTAATGAAATAAAAAATGTCCAAAGCTGCATTATATTCTTCCCCTTCAAACCTACAACTTGTCCTATCTCAATAAATGACACCAGTTTTCCTTTTGGCTCAGGGCAAAAATCATGTTATGATTTTCTGCTCTCTTTCTTTGATACCTACCAAACCTCTACCTTCAGAAAAGACCAGTCCCCATTTGCTCCAGACAACCCTCCATCACTGCTCACCTTAATAACTGCCTAAGTGTCCCAACTGGTCTTCCTGCATCTCAGGTGCTTTCCCAGAGTCTACAATCCACAGAGCATCCAGAGTTGTCCTCTCAAGTATTAAGTTATTAGCAAAGAAGTAGCACAAGGGAGGTTTCTGAAGTGATGGGAAGACCGACTCTGTGCTTTGACTGTGGTCGTGGTCCTATGACTGTGTGCACTTATCAAAGCTCAGAGAACTATACACCAGAAAAGGTATGTGAAAAAAAAATTTAATGAAAAATGTTAAGTCAGACCACTGAAGTTCTCTGCTCAAAATCCTGTATTGTAAAAGCGAAATTCCCTTTTGATCCAATTGCCTATCACCTCCCTGACTTCATCCTAATATTCTTTCTCCTCTGGCACATTGTGGTCCAGCCACACTAGCCCCCTGACTACTCCTCAGACAGATTAGATAGGCTCCTGCCTTGACAACTTTGCACCAGTTTGTTCCCTTTACCTGGAATGTAACCCAACCCCTCTAGCCCCTCATCCCTGCCAGTCCTTATATCCTCCGCTCCAGCTCCTGTAGAGCAGATACCTCCCAAATTAGGCTCTAGTGAAAGTTGCAACCTATCTCCCACCAGCATTCCCAATACCCATGGTTCAATTTGGAGAACTTTCCACAGCGACAGTGGTGTGAAATCTGTAGCACGATGGCCCTAAAATAATTAACACATCACCGAGCATCCAGACTCAGACATTTCCCACCCTTATTTCCATCCACCATGACCTAAAAAAAAGTTACTTCTGCAAAAGAGAACATACTGGTCTAATGTTAACTGCCTCCTCTGAGGGTGGAAGGCTGGTCTCCAGTATTGTTCTGCCTACAGAATGAGACATTCAGGCCCACTTGTAACAGCTGACTCAGCAGCGACCAGCTGAAACAACGGTTTTTCAGACCAGTTCTGGAGTTGGTGAGGCTCTGAAATCACCCTGCCAAAACCAGTGATTTCTTCAAAATGGGTCAGGACACAGGAACTCAGATACTCTATCTACCCGCCGTCTTTCTTGGAAAAGGCAAAGACCAGCCTACACACACCCACTAGCCAGAAAACAGCCAAAACGAAACTGGCAGCAACCTCCAGCAGAGCTGAGTGATAAGCAGTGTTCAGCAAAGCTGGGAAGCCATTGATCTATCTGCAATTATTTGCTAGCATCCCATTCAAGTGGGAGAGACACCTAAGAATGAGTCATGGGTCATGGTTCTTCGGCCCTTGAGAAACCATATAAAAGCAGAGAGAAGAAAAAGAAAATCATGCAGCATCCCAAATGCTTCCACCTTCAGCCTCCCTAAAAATAAATCTGAAGTGTGTGGGTAAAAAGATACCAATAACTATACACTAAAATAAATGGAGAATGTAACAGGGCTACAACTCAACAAATACTCCTAGATTCATGTCACTGTCTCACAAAACTGTATGCGTGATATTCTCGGTGGGTAAAGCATAAATAGTAGGCATGCTTTCCTTGACTCATTTCTTCATTCAATCACTTCACGTCTTTCATGCTCTGGGCACCATGTTAGACCCTGACACTGCAATGGTTGACAAAGACCTGCCTACCTAAGTTCACCTGAGATTTGTAAAAACTGTTATTTGGTGAATACCTACTATGTGTTATGTTCTTTGCAAGGCACTCAGTCCTAACAACCATCAGTAAGCAGGCACTGAGACCATTTTACAGATGATGCAACTGAATGCTGCAGAGGTCAAATGACTTGCCAAGGTCAATCAGATAGTCAATGACAGAGCCAAGATGTCCAGATTTGTCTGATTCCTGTCATTAGCTTAATGCTTGAAAATAAACTGTTTATACCATATAACACAGGAAACTATATTCATTATCTTGTAATAACCTATATTGGAAAAGAATCTAAATGTATGCTAAAGAATACATGTGTATAAATATATCCTTAAATATATAGATCCTTTTTCACATATATGCACATATATACTTTAACCACTTTGTTTTACACTTGAAACTAATACAATATTGTAAGACAACTCTAAGTTTTAAAAAATAAAATGTTTATAAATAATGCTTGAAAGCATTATTTTGTATTGAAAAAAATCAGGCAAGCCAAACATGAGCAGGATTGAGTGATAGTTTGTACATTCTCTTAAAATGTGTAGTTGAAAAAAACTCCACTTTACAAAATGGATGAAAGACACTGGATAAATGTCTTCACCAAAGAAATTGATGGCAAATACACACATGAAAACATGTTCAACATCTTAATCATTTGGAAAATGCAAGTTAAAATCACAAGGAAATACCCCCATATTATGTATTAAACAGTCTGGAGGTGAGGGAAACTTTTTTTTTTTCCAATTGACAATACCAACTGCCTGTGAAGATGCAGAGCAACTGGAACTTTTAAACATTGCTAAGGAAAAATGCAAAATGGTTCAGCTTTTTGCAAAAGACTTGGGCAGTTTCTTATACAGTTGTACATATTCACCATAACCAGTGATCTCACTCCTAGGTATCTATCCAAGCAAACTGAAAACCTGGCATGTCCATAAAGTGGAATATGATGCAGTGAGAAAAATGAACAAATGTGATAGAAGCAACAAAATGAATGAACCTGAAATCCTCTTAGTAAATCAAAGAAGCTAAATCCAAAAGCTTCATACTATATGATTCCATTTATACAACATTCGGAGAAAGGCAAAATTATTAAGAACAGAAAACAGCTGTGGTTGCCAAGGGATAGGGGAAGAGACTAAGAACAAAAGAGTAAGAGGAAAGAATTTTGCAGACGGAGAGGATGAGACAGTTCTGTATCTTGAATGAAATGGTGGTCACAAGATTGTATGCATTCACCAAAACTCAGAGAATAGTTTAGCAAGAAGAGCAAACTTTATTGCAAGTAAACTCTGAAAGGTGAATAAAGCTCACTTCAAAAAATTGTGATTTTTTAACATGAGAAATTAAACACTTCTCGCAGATGCATTACAATGCTGAAAACTCATCTTGATTATAGCCATCTCAAATTACAAGTAATTTTCTTAAAGACAAAATGTTGGACCACACATACTTTCTTACTGGCAAGTAACAGATTTTTTTTTCTTTAACACCTTCCCTCTGGTTGGCAAGTAGAACAGTTCCCTCTAGTACCTTCACTCTGAATGCTGGAAAATACAAAAATGTGGTGCAGGGGAGTTCCTGGGATAGGGGAGACAGGTTTCTCCTTAGTCTGTAATGTCACAAAATCTGCTGTTGCTAATGTATGTCTTTACAGGAGAGAAAGTGTCACAAAGCTGTAATTTTCCAAAGGCTTGCTGGTTTCCCATTAGGGAAGATGCACCATAAGAATAACCTGGTCAACTGCCCCAGGAGTTTCCATCCTCATCTACTGCTGGGTAAGTGCTCTGCTGTCAAAGTCACAGTTAGCTCCTTTTGACATTTTGTGCCATTCCCCAATAAGTTATCTTAGGGCCCCAAGTCTCTCCTTACCCTGATGCTTTTCTTACTATCACTAGAATATTAGCCACACTCTCCATCCCATTTTTTGCATGACTTACCGTAACACAAAGAGACCTAACAGAGGCCCTCAATCAGTAAGTATAAATGAAGTCTCTGGCAAGCCAGAGCAGCTCCGCTTGGCAGTTTTGGGACACTCATGTCTCAATTCCCAGCACACATATGGTTCCCTCCCTGGGGCTCGAGAGCATATTCTCTTGCTTTCCTTAGAGGCTCCTTTCATGAACAGCCCTAGAGCTCTGGCTCATCTGCCTACCAAAGACTTGCTAAAAACCTATATTACAAGCAATTCAAAGCATGAAATGAAAATTGATGCTTTCAACTCCTATAATGATGAAACGGGAAGCTGCCAGAGACTCCGTGTTCCTTCATTTTCCATGTCACTTTCCAAGAATACAGATATCAGCATGTTACATGAGCATAAAATGGGAACCAGGGCGAAGCTTTCCTCCCTAAATTTGACCCCATTATGACAGACCTTTTGCAGGAAAACACAAGTTTGGAAGCAGAACAAAAAAAACACAAAACAAAACCAAAACCCGACACTTCAGAATGGACACTCACCAGAGTAATTATAACAACCAACTTCGTGTATACAAAAGTGCATTAAAACAAATAAATTGCTATGTTCTTGAATGGAAATCAAATGACACTGTTCAATCTGAACAACACAAATGAAAGCCTCATCACTCTACTGCTGAAATGGGCAGTTCAAGTTCTATACCTGCACAGTTTAAACATGTAAAATAGACGACTGAGCAAGAATACAAGCTCAGTGTTCTCTTGAAATATTATGTTCTATACTTTTAAGAATTAGAAAAGCATAGAGGGTAACATCTTTTCTATCTTCTATTAAAATGTAAGTTTCATGAGGGCAATCATTGTATCCTTGATATCTAGCAAACCACTTCAGTATTCTTGCCTTGAGAACCCCATGAACAATATGGAAAGGCAAAAAGACAGGAAACTGAAAGATGAACTCCCCAGGTCTGTACGTGCCCAATATGCTACGGGAGACCAGTGGAGAAAATAACACCAGAAAGAATGAAGAGACGGAGTCAAAGCAAAAACAATACCCAGTTGTGGATGTGACTGGTGATGGAAGTAAAGTCCGATGCTATAAAGAGTAATATTGCATAGGAACCTGGAATGTTAGGACTATGAATCAAGGCAAATTGGAAGTGGTCAAACAGGAGATGGCAAGAGTGAACATAGACATTTTCAGAATCAACGAACTAAAATGGACTGGAATGGGTGAATGTAACTCAGAAGACCATTATATCTACTACTGTGGGCAAGAATCCCTTAGAAGAAATGGAGTAGCCATCATAGTCAACAAAAGAGACTGAAATGCAGTACTTGGATGCAATCTTAAAAATGACAGAAGGATCTCTGGTTGTTTTCAAGGCAAACCATTCAATATCACAGTAACCCAGGTCTATGCCCCGACCAGAAATGCTGAAGAAGCTGAAGGTGAACAGTTCTATGAAGACCCACAAGACCTTCTAGAACTAACACCCAACAAGATGTCCTTCTCATTATAGGGGACTGGAATGCAAAAGTAGGAAGCCAAGAAATACCTGGAGTAGCAGGCAAATTTGGCCATGGAGGACAGAATGAAGCAGGGCAAAGGCTAAAAGAGTTTTGCCAAGAGAACACTGGTCCTAGCAAACACCCTCTTGCAACAACACAAGAGGAGACTCTACACATGGATGTCACCAGATGATCAATACCGAAATCAGATTGATTATATTCTTTGCAGTCAAAGATGGAGAAGCTCTATGTAGTTAGCAGAAACAAGACCGGGAGCTGACTGTGGCTCAAATCATGAACTCCTTCTTGCCAAATTCAGACTTAAATTGAAGAAAGTAGGGGAAACCACGAGACCACTCAGGTATGACCTAAATCAAACCCCTTAGACTTATCCAGTGGAAGTGAGAAATAGATCTAAGGGATTAGATCTGATAGACAGCGTGCCTGAAGAACTATGGTTGGAGGTTCATGACATTGTACAGGAGGCAGTGATCAAGACCATCCCCACGAAAAAGAAATGCAAAAAGGCAAAACAGTTGTCTGAGGAGGCCTTACAAATATCTGAGAAAAGGAAAGAAGCTAAAGGCAAAGGAGAAAAGGAAAGATATACCCATTTGAATGTAGAGTTCCAAAGAATACCAAGGAGAGGTAAGAAAGCCTTCCTCAGTGATCAATGCAAAGAATTAGAGGAAAACAATAGAATGGGAAGGACTATAGACCCCTTCAAGAAAATTAGAGATACCAAGGGAATATTTCATGCAAAGATGGGCTCAATAAAGGACAGAAATGGTAGGGACCTAACAGAAGCAGAAGATACTAAGAAGAGGTGGCAAGAATACACAGAAGAGCCCTCAGATTGGGAGAAAATAATAGCAAATGAAGAAACAGACAAAGGATTAATCTCAAAAATATACAAGCAACTCCTGCAGCTCAATTCCAGAAAAATAAATGACCCAATCAAAAAATGGGCCAAAGAACTAAACAGACATTTCTCCAAAGAAGACATACAGATGGCTAACAAACACATGAAAAGATGCTCAACATCACTCATTATTAGAGAAATGCAAATCAAAACCACAATGAGGTACCATTACACGCCAGTCAGGATGGCTGCTATCCAAAAGTCTACAAGCAATAAATGCTGGAGAGGGTGTGGAGAAAAGGGAACCCTCTTACACTGTTGGTGGGAATGCAAACTAGTACAGCCACTATGGAGAACAGTGTGGAGATTCCTTAAAAAAACTGGAAATAGAACTGCCATATGACCCAGCAATCCCACTTCTGGGCATACACACTGAGGAAACCAGATCTGAAAGAGACACGTGCACCCCAATGTTCATCGCAGCACTGTTTATAATAGCCAGGACATGGAAGCAACCTAGATGCCCATCAGCAGACGAATGGATAAGGAAGCTGTGGTACATATACACCATGGAATATTACTCAGCATTAAAAAGAATTCATTTGAACCAGTCCTAATGAGATGGATGAAGCTGGAGCCCATTATACAGAGTGAAGTAAGCCAGAAAGATAAAGAACATTACAGCATACTAACACATATATATGGAATTTAGAAAGTGTAACGATAACCCTATATGCAAAACAGAAAAAGAGACACAGAAATACAGAACAGACTTTTGAACTTTGTGGGAGAATGTGAGGGTGGGATATTTCAAAAGAACAGCATGTATACTATCTATGGTGAAACAGATCACCAGCCCAGGTGGGATGCATGAGACAAGTGCTCGGGCCTGGTGCACTGGGAAGACCCAGAGGAATCGGGTGGAGAGGGAGGTGGGAGGGGGGGATCGGGATTGGGAATACATGTAAATCCATGGCTGATTCATATCAATGTATGACAAAACCCACTGGAAAAAAAAAATAAAAAAAATAAAAAAAAAAAAAGAATACACAGAAGAACTGTACAAAAAACATTTTCATGACCCAGATAATCACGATTGTGATCACTCACCTAGAGCCAGACGTCCTGGAATGCGAAGTCAACTGCGCCTTAGGAAGCATCACTACGAACAAAGCTAGTGGAGGCAATGGAATTTCAGCTGAGCTATTTCAAATCCTAAAAGATGATGCTGTCAAAGTGCTGCATTTAATATGCCAGGAAATTTGGAAAACTCAGCAGTGGCCACAGTTTTCATTCCAATCCCAAAGAAAGACAATGCCAAAGAGCGCTCATACTACCGCACAATTGCACACTCATCTCACACGCTATTAAAGTAATGATCAAAATTCTCCAAGCCAGGCTTCAATAGTATGTGAACCGTGAAGTTCGAGATGTTCAAGCTGGATTTAGAAAAGGCAGAGGAACCAGAGATCAAATTGCCAACATCTGCTG
The DNA here is from genome assembly GCF_019320065.1 of Cervus canadensis. Classification (NCBI taxonomy): domain Eukaryota; kingdom Metazoa; phylum Chordata; class Mammalia; order Artiodactyla; family Cervidae; genus Cervus; species Cervus canadensis. Next base: position 24,356,256 of record NC_057407.1, read on the forward strand.
GATCATCGAAAAAGCAAGGGAGTTCCAGAAAAGCATCTACTTCTGTTTTATTGACTATGCCAAAGCCTTTGACTGTGTGGATCACAATAAACTGTGGAAAATTCTTAAAGAGATGGAAATACCAGACCAACTGACCTGCCTCCTGAGAAATCTGTATGCAGGTCATGAAGCAACAGTCAGAACTGGACATGGAACAACAGACTGGTTCCAAATTGGGAAAGAAGTACATCAAGGCTGTATATTGTCACGCTGCTTTATTTATTTTTTTAATTTTATTTATTCATTTACTTTATTTTTTAATATATTTAATTTATATGCAGAGTACATTATGAGAAATGGTGTACTGGATGAAGCATAAGCTGGAATCAAGATTGCTGGGAGAAATATCAATAACCTCAGATATGCAGATAACACCACACTTATGGCAGAAAGCAAAGAAGAACTAAAGAGCCTCTTGATGAAAGTGAAAGAGGAGAATGAAAAAGTTGGCTTAAAACTCAACATTCAGAAAGCTAAGATCATGACATCTGGTCCCATCACTTCATGGCAAATAGATGGGGAAAGAGTGGAAACAGTGAGAGACTTTATTTTGGGGGGCTCCAAAATCACTGCAGATGGTGATTGCAGCCATGAAATTAAAAGACACTTGCTCCTTGGAAGAAAAGTTATGCCCAACCTAGACAGCTTATTAAAAAGCAGAGACATTACTTCGCCAACAAAGGTCTGTCTAGTCAAAGCTATGATTTTTCCAATAGTCATGTATGGATGTGAGAGTTGGACTATAAAGAAAACTGAGTGCTGAAGAACTGATGCTTTTGAACTGTAGTGTTGGAGAAGACTCTTGAGAGTCCCCTGGACTGCAAGGAGATCCAACCAGTCCATCCTAAAGGAAATCAATTCTGACTATTCATTGTTAAGACTGATGCTGAAGCTGAAACTCCAATACTTTGGCCACCTGATTAGGAAGAACTGACTCACTGGAAAAGACCCTGATGCTGGGAGGGATTAGGGGTGGGAGGAGAAGGGGATGACAGAGGATGAGATGGTTGAATGGTATCACCAACTCAATGGACATGAGTTTGAGTAACCTCCCAGAGTTGGTGATGGACAGGGCAGCCTGGCGTGCTGCAGTCCATGGGGGTCGCAAAGAGTGGGACATGAGTGAGTGAGTGAATGAACTGAACTGAACTGATACCTAGCAGAGTGCCTGGCATATGTGTACAATGTGCTCAATAAATTTTTGTTGAAAAACTGAGCGAATGTTATTAGAGATAAGGTAAGTTTGCTTTTGTCCCATCATTTGACTATTGGGTTCTGTAAATTAGAAATAAACATTTATACACCTAATTTGAGACTTCATGGTAGACCTAGCAGACACACAAACATGCATGAGACACAGAGTATATCCTTGAACTTACAATTTAGATAGGGAAACAGCAAACAATTATTTGAGATAAGGACCACATAGACAGTAAAGTGTTTCCACTGAATCTACATAAAGGTTCAGAGAAGGGAGAGTCAGCACGGACAGCCTGTTGTCTGCAAAGAAGGCCTCCTGAATGGCACAGACATGACGACAAGCCTTGATTGGCCAAGAAAGATAAAAAATGTCAAAGAAAGAACTCATTTCCAGAATAGGATATTTAATGGGGCAGTGGGATTAGATGGTTCTGGACTTTTACATGATAACAAGATACTCTGAACACAGGTTCAAACTCACCATTTTGAACACCCACCTCGGCTCATTTATCCCTCATTCAGCTGGACATTTCCACTCAGATGCCTCTTATGACCTTCTGGTCAGCCTGATCACTCTTCCCAGGACCACACACACCATCTTGGCCTCCTCCCTCTTTCTACACCTCCCATCCCATGACTCACTAAGTTCTTTCTCCTGAATACCTCCTGAGTCTCCCCTCCCCCTGGCCTCCTTTGCCTTAAGTTTTCACTTCAGCCATAGCTTCTCTGTTTCCAGTCTACTCCTCACCACCCACATTAATTTCATCCCATAAATTAAGGGTTGACAAACTTTTTCTGTAAAGGGCCAGATAGTGAATAACTCAGACTTTGGAGGCCGTACAGTTTCTGATTCAACTACTCAACAATGCCACTGTAGCACAAAAGCAGCCATAAACAATACATAAACATGGGACTGTGTTCCAGTAAAACATCTTTAACAAAAACAGGCAATGGCCTGAGGATCATAGTTTGATGAACCCTGTCTTAGATGTCTGCCAGAGTGGCTTTCAAAAAATACAAATAAGACCATGTTATTCCCCACCCTAAACTCTTCTAAGCCTCCCACTGCCCTCAGGAGAGGTTCCAGGCTCCTTGGCAGGACATACAAGGGCCCCTGTGTCTCTCCCCTTGCCAGTCCCTCACAGCTCTTATGACTGCACATTCAGCAATCAATGACTTGATGCTTCCCAGAAATACCAGCCTCTCACACCATGATGTGCACATGCTTGGCTCTTCTTTCTGCACTGTCTCCTCTAACACATCTGGCTACATACATCCTCTAATACATCACATCTCTGATACATCACGTCTGTCCTTCAAACCCATAACCAATGTTTCTTTCATGAAAATTCCCCGACCTGAATTCTGGACAAAATTCAGGCCAGTGTCTTTATTCCCCCAAGAACTTTTACATAATTCTTTTATAGCCCATGGGACACTGGAATGTCTGGTTGTATATGTGTCTTCCCCCACCAACTCCAATGGACCCTCTATGAGGGTCCTCTATGAAAGACTGTATTTCATATATCTTTGCATCCCCTAGATCTAACATAGTATCTAGAACTTAGCTGTGCCATAGCAACTATTTGTTTAATCAGTAAAAGGAAGTCACAAAACTTCTAACTTGGTGCTCATTTGACTTGGTGTAACTTTAAATAAAGAGACTGCAATTCGCTCAATGTTCTAACTATCTTGGTGATGTCAATGATTTGAATTCAACACTCGCTACTAAAACTTGTCCAAATGTCAGAATGAACTATTCTTTTTCAGGAAGATATAATTCAACATTTCCCCTTTTAAAAGAGACTTACTTTAAAACTGCTACTTAGCTGTCTCCCCATTAGTCTTTAATTAGCTGCTTGAACAATGCTGAATATGTTGCATCCTCTTCCAGAGAGCTAAGTCCTCAGGCAATTAGTCCTCAAGCTACCAAGTATGACCTGCATCACCACTGTGCAAACCTTCACAGAACGGTGAACACTCCTATGTGTTCCAGAGCTGGACAGAGCTTCTGAGATCAGAGGACACATGACCTCAAAGTAAAAGCCCATAAAAAGTCTTTGACCTATCGAAGTTGCAAAACTTTATAAAACGATAATAAGTTTTGGCAAAGATGAAGTGAAATAAATACTCCTGTACGCACTGATGGGAATGTAAATCATACAATCCTTTTTGGTAGAGTAATTTGGAAGTACTTTCGAATCCTAAAATTCACACACTCTTAAACTCAGTGAGGCCAGCTTCAGTTTAGCTTTCATTAGGATTCACAGTTGGGCACCCAGGTGTATGTGCAAGATGCTCTTTTTCAGCACTGTTTCTACCTTTCCACAACTGCGGGATGATGGTACAGCCATGTTTTCCAAGAATTCACCCATTGAGTTCCTGACAGCCCACTTCCATGTCTAATAAACATCTCAAACTCAGTAAGTCCAAAATGAAACTCCAGATCTTACAACAAGAGAAGACCCAGCCACGTGGCCTCCCTGGTGGGGCCCAGACCATTAAGAATCCACCTGCAGTGCAGGAGACCCAGGTTCAATCTCTGGGTTGGGAAGATCTACCTGGAAAAGGGAATGGCAACCCACTCCAGTATTCTTGCCTGGAAAATACCATGGACAGAGGAGCTTGACAGACTACAGTCCATGGGGTTGCAAAGGGTCACACACGGCTTAGAGACTAACACTTTCACTTTTCACTTTCTGACACAGCCCCAGCTCTCCCCATCCAGTAAAGAGCAATTCCATCTTTTAAAGGCGCTCCATTTAAAAAAACAAACAAACAAACAAAATCTTGTAGTCATTCTCACATCCCTCATCTAAGCCATCAGGCAATTGCTTTGGGGATGCTTTCAAAATACAACCAGCCACTTCTTATACCACTTTTACTCCTACGGCTACTCTGGTCTAACCACTACCATCTTGCACTAGGATTTTGATAACAGCTTCCTAGCTGTGCTCCCTGCTTCCACCCCTCCATAAATCCTTAATGCATTAACCAAAGTGAGACTTCTCCTATGTTAATTGAGACATGTCATTATCCCAATCAAGACCCTGCAATGACTACCTCTGCACTCAGAGTCAAGTAATTAAAAGGATCTAAAATGCTTGGCATGACCTGTCTGCTGTCCCTGACAATCTGACCTCTCCTTCCACATTTCTAGCCTCTGCTCTCTCTATTCCAGCCACTGTTGCCACAACGCCGGTACCACTTCTGTCTCAGGGCCTTTGCACAGGGCTTTGTACCTTGGCCAAAGGACATCTGTACTTCAGCCAGATGTACACATGGCCCCTCACTTCACTCTTTCAAATTTCTGCTTAAATGCTACTTTCCCAGAGAGGTCTACCCTGATAACCCTGTTGAAAATTACAACATGCCCCATTTCCACAGTCTTGAGGACGTTACTCTGCATTGCTTCCCCTCCCCCATACCACCTTCTAATATACAAAATAATTCACTTATTTGAGTACATTAACTGTTTATTGTCTGTTTCCCTGACTAGACCATAAACCCCAAGAGGAATCTTTTATCTCTTTTGGTCAATAATATCCCAAGCACCTAGAACAGTTTCTAGCACATGAAGGTTGTTTAATAAATATTTGCTGAATGAAAATCTTAATGATTTTGTGAACCAGCCCTAGCAAATAGTCATCTAATAAATATGGGTTCCAGTTATTAGAAAGAATGAAGTAAGCATACAGGTACTGACGTGGAAGGTTGGCCAATCATAATGACAATAATAAAAGCCAAGTTACTACTATGCAAAGACAGTTATCACAGTGCTATTAGCAATACTGAAAAAAAAAAAAAAGACAAACAGAAACAATCTAAAATCTCTTTACCCAGGTAATATTTAAATAGATTATGCCAATCCTCAAGTCATGCTTTGGATACCACGTAGTCATTACCAAGAATTATGTATGAATACTTACTTTATCATATTAAAATGTCAATTTCAGCTAGGGAAAAAAATGTTGTTATTGACTGAACAGGATTTAGAGTGTAATACCATTTACTTTGAAATTTAAAAAAAAAAAAGAAAGAAAGAAAGAAAAGAAGTTGTGTGTGTAAATATTAAAGCAAAAAAGGAGGGAAACCAAATTTCTATACCTATAATTTCTTATATTTGAAAGATATGTTTTAAAATAAGTTATTTTTGAGGGGTGAGGCTGAGGAGAGAAAGAAGGCTCCTGTGTAATTTTATACTGCATTGTTTTATTATGCAAGCAATCAAGCAAACCTCAGTTTTACCAACCACAGACATTTTTAGGAACAAGCTTCTCACAGCTGAAAGATTTCATTTTAACTAATCATTTCAACCTTATTCCCTATTCCCTGATCATATTAGGACTAAATAAATACAGACTTTAATACAAGCTCGAGGAGGGCAGGGAGACTGTCTGATTTGGTCACTGTGCTAATACCCAGAAAGTGTCTGGCACATAGTAGGCTCTTAAATATTTATAAAGTAAGTTGGTTCTAAAATGAGACCACCTCCAGGTAAAAATATAAGCAATGAATGAAAGAGTTCAAAAAGAAATATCAAAGGTCTCCATAAACTAGAGTATTAAGCCTCCAAATAAAGAGTTAAAACGTCTTAGACATTTTTGCTCCCTTTCAGGTCTCTCTCACAATCACTGTGTATTTTTAAAGCGACTCTCTTTGGCACTGCTACATGATTAACTTGAAAATTATGGCATTTATTGCCTCATAAGCAAGTTACTTCATACGGTAATTGTCAAATGTATAGATTCCCACTGATCTAAGATTCATAGCAACAAAGACTACCCAGTGCAATAATTCAGACCCAAGGTCAACTACAGTGGGACAGGTCATGAAAAAGGAGATTCTCTAATCAACAGAGTAGCTCAGCATTTAAGATCAATTAACCGATTAGTAGAAACCTAAATGATTTTTAAATTTCCAATCGAACAAGAGGAAAAACTGGTTTGTGGGAAAGAATATATGTTATTAAAATTGATAAAAAGTGGTGATTCTTTTTTCTATTTTTAAAACAGCATTTGATGGAATCGTGCTTTTTGCTGTGTTGCTAAGAGTAATTCCACTCCAGGAAATAACTCAAACTTTTTCACAGTGACTGGTCTAAGTTCTCGATGTAACCACTCATTCAACTGCTTGTTGAACACATGTGATAGGTTAAGTGTTGGGCTTAGAACTCGTATACAGAAAAAGAAATAGCAAAACCCTCCGGGGACAAAAATGCTGAGCCTCACAAAACAGTTATGTACACTATGCTTTTTTGCTGTCCTTTCAGGTTAGATAAATGTAAATGTCAACACATTCAAAGTCTTTTCATTCAAGAACTTTCAACCTAGTAATTCATTTCTAAGACCTCGTCTACTCTTATGCTTACAATCTTCTCAAACATCTTAGTAAATACTAGGCAACATTTCTACCATTCTGTTTCTAAATCTGATAGTCTATTCAAACTTTAACGGATGTCAACCTCATTGAAAGAAAGAATAAAAATCAGTAACAGCAGCTCCAGAACTGTATCAACAAAAAACAAAAACAGGTATCTAGATAGCATTCACTTTATCAACTCAACAGACTATGGGGAAGTGAATGGGTTCAGTGTGGCATTTTTATCAACATGGCACCACATATCAAATAGGTTTATCAGTGAAAATGGCATATCACACTCTTTCAGAGGTACTGTTTGGGCATAATTTTCCTGGCTGTGAGCATCCCAAATTGATCAGTTGTGCCAGAGATCCCCAGGGGCAGAAAACTGACAGCAAGACCCAACAAGCCAGCAAGATCTTTGCACTTACTGTTTATAATGCCCTAAAAGTCACCCAGAGCAGACCGGCTGTCAGACAGAGCCACCAGAAGAGTTACTGAATTCATGATTGGCGCTGCTCTCTTTTCTTCCCACCAGACTTCTCAAAATTTTTCTGACAGTTTTTCTGGTGCCAGAGGGTGTCAGTATGACTGCAAGGGATGTGCTTACAGTCAAATATTTGGGGTCTGATTATCAACATAAAAACAATTTTAAAAAGAAGAAGAAGCAAACATGATAGGAAAATGGTGATCACCAAACTAACTGGATTTTGCCATGAAAATATAGTTACAAGGGAAAAAAAATACTTGGTGTGCATTTGATGGGGCTGAGGGAATCCTGTGATTTCCCTTTATCTAACATTATCACCTCTGTGTTTACTTTTCTTTCTAGAAATTCTTTTCCCTTTAGTTATAGGTGTCTCCCAAATTCTTTCCCTACAGCAACTCTAATCAGTCAGCATCATGGATCTGCATACTTCTTGGGATCAATAAATCAGCAATCTCTGTTGGTATTACATCACCTGCTTTAAGTGACACAGCAGAGGGTCAAACAGGAATTACAATTTAATTTTTCTGTCACTGGTATCACGTAATCATGGTGATTGGCTCCTCTGTGAATATGGGAGTCTCATTCTCTCTCTCTTTTTCCTCTCCTCTACACACATCCAGATGCTATGAGAGAATGGAAACAAGGGGGAAAGAAGGAGTGCCTCATCAGAAGCCTCTGTTACGTGAGTCTTATTAATATTAGTCATGGCTTCTGTGGTGCCTTTAATGCACGGGCACCATTTCTGTTTTCACATTTATGCACGTCAAAGAGCTACAGCTGTTGACTACAAAAACAGTCCTGGTGTCGGAAAAAATACACTGGATTGAGGTGGTCCTTTCTGTTAATGAAATTGTTACCTGCAAGTTTTCAGAGAATCTGAGTCCCATGATTGGTAGCTCTAGGAAACACACCAGAGGCTCCATCACAAACTGCTCCTCTGACCACAGTTAACCTAAAAGGTAGTGAGGCTCTGGTCTCCCCTGTGGGAGGTCTCATGATAAACACAACTCTCCATGTTTTTGCTCAGCACAGTCCAGCAGGTAAGACTCAAGTCTAAAGGAAATATAGATCCATTCAGGAGCTATAGTAAGTGAAAGAACAACAAACTGATCCCACATCTCTTTATTACATGCACAACAAATTCAAATACCAAAACCCAAACATTTTTTTTTTAATGCTGCCACAGAAATATAGCCTAAGAAGAAAAACTACATAGGGATGCAAACCAGTAACATTCAATATTTCATTTGGTGGGGTCCAGGAGGGGTGAGGTGGGCTTCAGGGTTAGAGACCAGTGTCCTCAGCAAGGACTTTCCCTCTGGCCCATCCCCTTCTCCCAAAACATAACAGGAAAGACACTGGGAGGCCAGGGCAGACTGCTTCTGTTTGCTCAGTTGAGAAATGGAGGAATCAAGACCCTGTTGATACCATTAATCTGCTAAAGCTTTCAACAGCACTAAAATTCATGGACAACTGATGAGCTGCATCTTGTTGACAAGTTCCAGTGCAAGTTAAATCAAGAAAAGAACCTACGGGCATATCCAATCAATACTTGAGGGCTTGCAAAGTTATCAAAAACACCAATTTTTAGAAGGTAATAGCCTTACAGGTGATAAAAGACAAGCTTTTTCTCAACTAAAGAAATGTATTTTCCCAGAACCAGAAAGACAGTATGTTATTATTGAGGTTACCGAGTTCATATACATGGGTTCATCTGTGTTGTATACATACCCACTCTCAAATATTTTTAATATGAAAAAGTCACGATGACCTCATGCAAAAGCGTCCAGTTTTATTGGCTCCCCCAACAAACATGTCTGAACGTTTTGAAAGCACTGAATGCTTATTCAAGATGAATAGTAAAACAAACAAACAGACCACAACAAAAACCAGCAAGGCTTTTTGGTCAGCACACGCTCATGAGTAAGTAGCCTCCTCAACGATTCTCAACTGACAAAGCATGGGAATGGTAAACTCTAGGAAAGAGAAGAGGATACTACATACCTCCTAATCCTTATAAATACGTTACACATACCCTCAAATAATTTGGCTCAGGCACAAATCCATTCCCTTTGTGTTCCAGGCAAAAGTCTGTGTTTCAATACCACGACATGACAGCTTCCATGCACACTCCACTGTTGCCTGGCACTCAGGTCAGACAGACTCAGGACACGGGAAGGGGCAGGGCCAGCCTTCATGCCTCTCTAAAACCCTCCCAGCCTTCCTTGCTCGGCCCACTCACTCACTCAGAAGAACCAGACAGCGAGAAGAGCCTTTCAGCTCCCAAGCACTCAGCAAGCCAGAGACTCTAGATTCTGTTTTCTATTTTCTGGTTGCCCACAGACATCCATATCCTACCTAGATAAGGCAGTGCTCTGATACACACATGTTAATTTCCAGGAAACTTAAAAAGCCGCCTGCACCTGCAGGTACTCTCTTTCTTTTAAAAATGGGTAAAACGGGAGGAGGCGATGGCAGCTCTTCCTCCTTTTATTTCCCCGGGAGCTTGCGAAGCCCTCCAAAGTGCAAAGGCATTTGCCCACCAGTGCCCGGGCGAAGTAGCTCACCCTCTCCCTCGCCAACCCCAGGCTGGGCGCCGGAACAATGCAGTAACATACATTTCCCAACACCTGCTGGAGCCTATTAATATGCACGGGGACCCATTGATTCCCCCCCCCCCCCCCGTCCCTTCCCCTGCCTGAGCAGGCTTTCATCTCCTCCTTTACCATCCATCAGGAACTCATTTCGGCGCCCCCTTCCCCCTCCCACCGCCGGTCCCCATTCAGCCGAGCCCCTCTCTCGAAAGCCAGGCTGACGAGCACACTTTGGAATGCACTTCATTAAAATTTAGCTGCCCGATTCCAACCTGCAATGCGGAGGAGGCGATACAAAGCGCGCGCCACACTTCCTCCAGCATCCCCTTCAAAAGCCCCATTGTTCGCCAGGCATCTGCTCCAGAGCCCGGCCTCTCCCTACCCACTGACCCCTGATTTTTTTTTTCTCCCCCCACCCCGTCCCGCCCGCCCTGCCGGGCCAAACGGGCCTGTCCGGTGAATTAGAACGCAGCCGCAGCCATCTGGCCCTCCCAAGCTGGCCCGGTTTCTCCCCGCCCCTCCTCCCTGGTCCACACACCATACACGGCATCTTCACCTCCATGGATGTTCCCACAACCCAAGCGCAAACCTCGGGCGACGGTGCGCCTCTGCCGACGCCTGCCTGTGCCCAGGCTTCCTCCTGCAGCGGAGCGTTCGAATCCGGAGGTGGGCAGGGGGCGGCGGGGGCGAAGAGCGGGCGATCGTGGACCTCTTGTACTTGCCTGCAAACCCCAGCCCAATCGCCAAGATTAATCCTTCCCTTTGTGAGCCAGAAAGAGCCTCCCACCACGCTGGTCCTCGGCTCTGCAGCGGCTGTAAAGAGAGGCGGGGGTTGAGGGGGTGGGGTGGGATCCGAACCCCTTCCTAGGAGAGCTGGGGGCGCCTCGGCCACCTGACCATGGAGAGGTTTTGCGAGGGAAGCAGGCGCTGTTGGCAGGAGCAGCTGACGGTGCGAGAAGGAAAAGAAGATGCCCAAGCTTGCGCCTTTTATATTACAGGCGACATTTCTAACACATGACAACAATTTCCATCTGTATTTAAGCCGGGAGTGTGAAAAAAGAGCATTACATCACAGAGCCCGGGTTCCTAGAGGCTGCCGGATATCTAGGCCAGGGGGATTAGGGCCGCACCTGCGGAGTGGGCGGAAGCCAAGAGCCGGGCAAAGCGGGCACGGCCTCTCTCTCCCGCCGGGCGTGTCACGTCCCTGTCGCCCGCGAGGTCCTGGGGGAGAGACCCTGGCCAAGGAAAAGCGGGAAATAAGGCTGCCCCATTTGCAAGACGCAGGAGGCTGGGGGAAGGAAAACGGGGGGAAGGTGGTGATTCTCTTGGCTAAGGATACAACCCTGACTTCCCAAGAGGAAGGGGCAGCCGGCTTCCAAGCACCTTCAGGTGGGACTCATTTCTGCCCTTCTGCCTCGTCCCCAACTCTGGAGGGAACTTCAAAGATAATAACTCTGATGTTTGCAATAATAGTTTTCCCTGGAGTTAGAGGTGGATGGAGAAGCTTAGCATATTAATTTGTGGAATCTACTTTCAAGGAACAGCCACTTCAAGAACTCAGAGTAGAAGCGGGCTCAGAATCAAGCTGTTTCTTTACGGCTTATCTCTGTGTCATTCAAATCCACTCTTTAAATGTAAGAGCCTAGTGGTGTTATCTCCCCTCTGCTTCCGATGAGGCATCCCTCCCCTCCTTAGGGGCCCTCACCCTCCTTACCAAGAAAACTTTATTGAAAGCCATCTGGCTCTAAAGAGGTACATTTTTTCCCTCTATTGTCAAATGGTCAGTCCTTAGAAACTGCTGAAGCCACCTGTAAGGCAGAGAATGCCCACAGACTGTCAAACGAGGGAGATGGTCCACTGCCTGCCTTCCCCTCACTCAGGTGTGACAGAGCCATATGTAGGCAGTCTCTGAAAATTCCTGACTCAGTTGGGATAGGAGGAGATCAAGGGGCAGGAGAAATATTCCGGGGGGACAAGTGACAAGAATATAAGAAAAGGGAGGGAGGAAGCGAGGGACATGTCTATTCCTGGGGGTAAGGGAGGACAAGGACAATGCAGAACCTATATTCAGCATGGACAGAAGACCAGATTTCATGTGATAGTAAAGCAGAGTGATGGAGGAAAAGGTGAGAGGGCAGCAGAGACATTCAAATCACAGGGCAACAGAGTTCACCCTTGAAGGCAGTATCAGTTACATTTCACACCAGATGAGAAAACAAAATGTGTTCCTTCGATATTCGCTACCCAGTAAACAGTCTCTGTGTGCACATCCATCTTGCTATCTGTTCCCTGAGAAACCGGGATGTGGACAGACGGCACTGCTAAAGCTCCTGGTCCTTCTAGTCACTCATGATGGTCAAAACCCTCAACTCTGGAGTCACACTCACTGGGTTCTCCCTATTCTCTCTACCTTTCCGCTGTGCGGCAGAGGGTAGCTGACTTGTTAGGTCTGCACCTGTTTTTCTCCACATGTAAAAGGTACTAAAACTATCTACTTGTTGGGTAATACATACCAAGTGCCTGGCACAGTTCACCACACAAAAAAATGGTGCTCACTAAATGTCACCTATGATTATTATTATGACTTTATCTCTATGTAAAGAGTCCTCACAAAGTGAAAACCTCCATCCTCTACTTCTGTGGACACCTACAAACTGGGACAGCTCCCTGGGCTTAGCAAAAGGCACACACCAGCACCCTGGATGTCACCTGGTCAGAAACAGATACCCTGGACGAAAAAGCAGTTTCATCTGCTTCATTATTATCTCACACCTACTTTGAGGAAGATGGAAAGGCCTTGAGAGGTGAATGAGAAGTATTAAATTACATTTTTGGTTTGCAAGAAACAATAAAAACTTAAGGGGATGGTTCCTTCATCAACCATGTACATAATACATCTGAATATTTACATCATTTCCCCTCTTGATCATCATCAAAAAAGAAGAAAGAAAAAGGGAAGCAGATTATATATATATATATATATATATATAACTTTTAAAAGCCTTTAGCTACAACCCAATGCTGAAAAATGGAATTTGTGTGTTATTAGTTTTCCACAAGAAAATGATTGTGCAGTACAAATTAAATTGCTCTTTTGCAAGGAATCTGCTTAGAGACTGCACTGATGGGAACAAAAATACAAAAGCCATTCTCCTTATGAAAGAAAGAAGGGAACTTTTATTCAATAAGTATTCAAGGATGTAGCTTTCCAATCTTCAATAGGGGGAGAAAAATAGCCCTCATTTGGTTTGGAAATGTCCCTAACAATAACAAATTATTTTCAATCAGAGCTCCAAAAACCAGGTTTCTCTACGTCTAATGAAGCACAAGGAAAAGATTCCATGAAAATCTACTTGGCTTTTTATCAGAGTACACACTTGATCTCAAAAACTGGCTCTCTGAGCTTGTGTGGTCTCCAGCATAAGCCAGGAGAGATGCTTCACTGCATTTTTTCTGAGTTTCTTTTTGTCACACACACACACACACACACACACACACAAATGAAAATCAGTAGGTCCTGAACTAGCCTTCCTTCCTGGATGTCTAACTTCCGAAACTTAAGGGTGCGCGATGCAGTGTCTCCAGAGCACAGTTCAGAGTGGTAGCAAAATGTAGCTATGCCTTTATGACAATATTTAACTAACAACAGAAAGAAAAGGGCCAAGAATTTCCTCCAGTGACTGTGTTCAAAGCAATTACAGAAATAATTATAAATCAGACCAATAAATTTGGAAAAGTGACCACTAAGGAGGTGACAGAATGTAGTAGTTATCAGAGTGGCATTTGGGGCTAGACTAGCTGGGTTGAAAACCCTCTTCTGGCTCTCTCTCGGTATGAATCATTGGGTAAGAGACACCACCTTCACTTTCTCACCTATAAAGTGGGAATAAAGCGTTCCTGCCTCATAGGATTGTTACAAAGACTGAGTACATACTGGGCAAGGCAGTTATATGAGTGGCTGGGGCAGAGAAAAGTACTTAGTAAGTGTTAGTTATTACTGTGACATCAATCACTTCTAATATTTAGATATGGATTTCCTCAAAAAACTTGCTCTACATGTGTCTTCCCATAAATATGTATTAGCACATACCAAGTACACAGCATTGTTGCATGTAATAAGTAGTACATGTATAGAGTTGAAAAAAAAACTTTATTTTTTAATAGAAACGTACTTTGGATAAAATTATATTGATTTTTCATGTGACATATTAATAGTACAGGCTACCTTCATGGAGTAAAATGCAATAAAAACAGAAAAAATTTAATAGAAAAGGAAGAAAAATTATCAATAATAACAATAAAATCTGCAGGATGTACCTAGATTCCTAAACAGAAGGAAATTATAGCTTTAAATGCATTTATTAGAGAACACGAGAGACAGAAAATTAATGTCTTATGCTTTATACTCATGAAGCTATAAAATAAAAATGAAATGAATTTTTAAAAGAAGCAAAAGAAAATCTGAGTTGAGACAACTGAATATCCACATACAAATGAATCAAGTTGGAAACCTACCTCATACTGTACATGAAAAGTAACTCAAAATGAATCATAGGCCTAAGTGTAAGACCTAAAACTATACTGCTCTTAGAAGAAAACACAGGAGTAAATTTGGGATAGATAATGACAACAAAAGCACAAGTCACAAAAGAAAAAAATAGGTATGTTATACTACACCAAAATCTTAAGTTTTGCGCTGAGAACAATATTACCAATTATGTGAAATGACAATCTACTGAGGATATATGTACATGTATAACAGATTCACTCTGCTGCATATCTGAAACTAACACAACATTGTAAATCAACTGTAGTCCAACTTTTTTTTTCAAAACGGCAATCCACAAAATGGAAGAGAATAGTTGTGAATCATATACCTGATAAGGGACTTGCATCTAGACTGTACAAAGAATCCCTCCAACTTAACAATAAAGACAAATAACCCAATTAAAAAATGAGAAAGTACTTAGATATTTCTCCAAAGACAAAACACAGGTGACCAATAAGCATATTAGAAGTACAACATCATTAGTCATTAGGGAAATGTCAATCAAAACCAAGATGAGATACCACTTCAAACTCACTTGGGTGGCTATCATTGAAGACTCAGCAACTCTATTCCTAGATCTATAGCCAAGATAAATTAAAACTACTTCTACACAAAACTTTTAATTGAATGTTGCTAGCAACATTATTCATCATAACCCAAAGAGGAAATAAACCAAACGTTCATCAACTAACAAATGAATTTATAAATGTGGTGTATCCATACAATAGGCTATTGCTCAGCAATAAAAAGGAATTAAGTACTGATAGATGCTGCAACTTGGATGACCCTTGAAAACATTATGCTAAGTTAAAGAAACTAGACACAAAATGCTGCATAATGTATGATTTCATTGATATGAAATGTCCAAGAACAGGCAAATTTATAGACGAAGAATAGACTAGTATTATAGTTACCTAAAGCTTTGGGATTTTGGAGGAAATGGGGCATAACTGTTAATTAGTCAAGGATTCCTTATGGGGAAGATTAAAACACTCTAAAATTTGATTGTGGTGACACCCTCACAACCTTGTGAATATACTAAAAAAAAACACTGAATTTTTGAAAAGCGGGTGAACTATATAGTATGTGAATTACATTTCCATAAAGTTGTTCTAAAAATGTAGAAAGAAGGAATAATGAAATTAAGGTGGAAATATAGATAGGTAACTGGAGGCAATAAAGAAAAAAAATCAGAGAAAAAAAAAGCTGTTTTATGATAGGATTAATAAAATTGAAAAGCCTTTGGCAATTATGACCATGGGTGGGTGCAGAGTGGGGAGGAGAAATCACATATACTCCAAAAAAAAAAAATCAACTTTAGCACAAAAGAGGTGGCATTAAAAATACATAAAAGAGATTTATCTTCATACATAAGAGAATACTATGTACAGCTTTATACCAGTTTAATTTCAAAATCTAGTAAGAACAGATCATTTTCCAGGGCAATAAATTAATGGAACTACCTCAAGAAGCAGTAGGAATCCTAAGTAGAGCAATGGTTTTAACTAAAATGAAATGAAGTTAAAGAATTATCTCCGTGTTCCCTTTTCCTAGCATTTATAAGCGAAAAAACATGTCCCAGGCCAGGATGCTTTATGGGCAGATTATACTTATAAAGACTTTCAAAGAAGAGTGTGGTACCCTTTATGGTAATCAAAACACACACACACACAACTATGTATTATCCATTTTTCTGTGGATTCATATATATATTTATGAATGACTAGAGAACTATACCAGAGGATAATTTTAAATGGTGATCTGTGGCTGTCTTTGGGGAAAAACAAAAGAAAACAGTAAGAGGGTCGGATGGTCAAAGAGAAGGCTGAAATTTATTGTGATGCTTTTGTTTTTAATGAAAAAATTGATATGCATTGCTTACATAATAGAAAAAGGAATTTGAAATGAAAAAAAAAAAAAAGTGTTCACTGGAGACTAAATTTTCTGTCTCATTGACTGAAACATGGAAGGTAGATAAGAAGGTACCATTATTGCCACCTTATGGCAATGTATTCTAATTGCAGGCAAAAATCCCTAAGGAACTAAATAAATAGTCTCTGAAAGCTGGATTTGCAAGCCTGACCAGAACGTCAAAGCAGTAGCCTGGTAATTTTTATAATACCAAAATTTTCTTATAAGATGTCATTAATTATAACATACATCTTTAAATTAACAGCTTTCCAGAAAAAAAACAAAAGTACCACAATAAACATCTATATCTATGTTTAACAACAGCCAATCACAGAAAAAAATATTGATTTCTTACTGTCTGAGAATCAAGAAATAATGGTGCTATCTAACCAAGTGAGATGCTGATAAAAATGAAAAATATTCTTCAAATGATAATAATTTAATCTGTGTTGTTTAGATTGTGTAGCCAAGTTCAGTCTGGAAAATATTTAATTAGATATGGACATTAATTATAAGAAATAACAAACATTTTAGTTATTAAGGAAAACAGCATTGGTTAGGAAAGAAAACAGAAGCATCTCATTATATCTGATGCTTTTAAAAGTGACCAAGGGGCCTGAATATAAGATCAACATATAAGAGTGATATTGTTCATGTTTTTTCATGACTTATGGATGAAAGATAACAACTTTCATATGTCAAAGACAAATGACATATCACTTAGCTTTGAGTATTTACATAACCAAAGAAATGCGTATTTTCCTTATAATAAACTTAGATTTCCAGCATTAAAAATATATAGATCAACTTGAGATGGTATTTTCCAGCTGGATTTTTAACTTGAATTTCCATGGAAGTGTGAGGAAAAGACCCTTTATGAAGTAACAACTCCACTGACAATTTTCTGGCTTTTGTTAGTCAACAGGGGAACCAAATAGCAAAGGGGAAATACGTAGAATTCCTATGGCTGTAAATTTCAACAAGAAATGGAAATAGGACAGACATGGAACATTTATATTAAAGTGTCATAATTCTAGCATTACTTCTCTTCAAGGTGTGAAAGATGATCATATTCTTGGATGGGACTCAAATGAGATTTTTCACAGGTTTTCCAAGAAAATGCAAAAAAAAAAAAAAAATCAAGCTTCCAGCTGTTACACAAGAAAATGGCTCATGCAATGAAAATACACAATTTAAGATAGTTAATAGGAGAAGGAAGGATCCTGCAATGGTGCTATCAAAGATCAAAGTTTCAGGAACTTCAGACTTTAACTGCACACAGGATAGTGTCAAAATTGACTCTTTACATTTTTATGACCAGATCTCTCTACAAATGACCTGATTAACAAGACCACATCTCTCCCTCCTTTAAACTGGGAAACGTATATTGAACCTACAGTATCATCTTTGTTTCTTTTGACTCCTGCTGCCTTCAGGATACAAATTAGGACTCCCAAGAGTATATTCACCATGTGCGTGTTAGAACGTTTCACTACATTCATATACCAGCCAAAAAGACTTCTGAATAAATCTGTCACAGTGAATGAGTAAAGGGGGCATGAAATACAGATTCGATACTTTCCAGAAAGTCTGTTGTGAAAGGCAACTGTGCTTCTTGGGGACCATGCACCACTGCAGGGAGTGCTTATCTTCTTGCAGATATGCAATGACTCAGAGATGGAGAGCCCAAGAGCTGGCAGTAAAAGAAAAACTAGCCCTTGGAGGCCAACTAGTCCTTTCCAGGGTGCCTATCCTACCTTTAGAGTATGCTGAAGGGCTTTCAGCAGATCAGAGTTAATGAGGAGGAGAGAATGAATTAAGCTTATACTATGCAGCATTTAAAAGTACCTATCAGTGGGCCTTATGTTAGTAAATTATAAATTGTTCAACATGGCCTCAATGGTGGGTGAGTGATACGGTAGACTTTTCTCAACAGTAATTGCTCTAATTAACATAAAACACTGTAGTGGAAGAATTATAGAGACCAAACCTTGCAAGAAAGCCTTTTTCTTTTCTTTTTTTAAAGAAAGCCCATTTTTATCCACAACCCAGAGATGAGGTGCTCTTGTGCAGCAGAGTAGTTACATCCAAAGATCCTTTCGTCCTCCTCTGCATCACTCCACTCTGCTCACTAAACAGTTGTCATGGAAATAGAGCATGCACATCTACTCATCAGATACATGAATATATTTCTGTAGTTTGAGCAGCTATTACTTGCTAGGACCTCTCTTGGTGCTTCTTATGTCTTATGTCGCATAACTCTCACCACAGTTCTATTGGGATGATACTACTGTCCCAATTTTATAAACTAGGAAACCTCAGGGAAGTAATTTATCTGAGATCACAGAGCCACAGAGTGGAGGGGTGGTGAGTCTAACCAGTTCCATCCACAACCGAAACTTATGTTTCCTCAGCAGTCACAACCCTGTGCCTCTCAGCATCCTGAAAACTGAAGGGGACTGATTTTCTAGGAAGTCGCCTTGAAATAAGGTTCTGCTCAATGTTGACACAGGTATTCAAGGTGAGTTTCAGTAACTTCCTATGCCATTAGGATATTCTGATTTTGATATTTTTAGGAATAAATAATCTATCACAGTAATATAGTTTAGGATGCCCAGGTCATCTTCAACACACACAAATCTGGTGTGCAAATGGACAACCTATACTGATTCCTCCCAGAACAGAGGACTCTTGGCTCTTTTTTAGCCGTCCCACCTACTTCCTGAAACTGCAATTGTCTGCCCTGAAACAGCCTTTCACGTGGGCTGTAAACAAGTCTGCTAACAGAAGTGGTCCCTTCAGTATCTTTAATACCATCACCACTATCCCCATCATGGCCAGCACAATCACCATGCCCATGACCCATCCCAGCATTCTCCAGATGTAAAGTGCTTACAGGAGATCAAGATGGTGCCAGGCCACCTGACTAACCCTTTAAGGAAAGTATTGTTATTTCTTTTTTGAAAATGAGAAAGCAAAGTTTCAAGAAACTGGCTGACAAGGAAGAAAGAGGAAATAAAAGACATGCTTCCCACCACTACCCAGGGCAGGCAGATTTCTTTAATTGGGTCCTACATCTGCATTTTACCTTATTCTCTCCTTTTCAGAAACTCTCTTTTGGTTCTCACTTGTCCCAGTTGCAAGCACAGAATTCTTAGGAGAACAGATACAACTTCTAATTTTCTTTTGTAGGAGATAAGTCACTTTGGCCTATAGTGTATTATGCACATGGGCACTGTCTTCCCTTTTGTTATATAAGTATAAAAAAGAGAAGAGAATATTGGGAAAGAAAAAGAAAGGTATTTAAAATATCTCAATAGGCTATTCACCTGGTAGCAGAACAGATTTTTTTCAGTTTAGTTATAAGTCACCCATGCCTTTTCTGTGCTTGGAAACACAGGCATAGTAATGTATGTTACTAGAAATTAACATACAATTCTTCAAGTCACTCTCACCACAACCTATAAAATAGGTATTACTGGCCCCATCCTATAGATGAAGCTCAAAAAGGTGAGGCAACCTTTCCAAGCACAGCTAATAAGCAACAGAGTCAGGATTTAACACCCAGCTTTTTCTACCAATCAGCAAGAAAAAGACAAACTACCCAATTAAAAAGAAAAGTGGGAAAGAATTTCAATGGTATTTCACAAAAGAAGGTCCCGAAGTAGACAATAAACATTTGAAAATGTGCTTAGTATCATTCTATATCAGAAAAATGAAAATTCAAATGATAATGAAATACCAAGGCACATCTACCACGAGGATGAAAAATCTAAAAGGCTGACAATAGCAAATGTCGGTGAGGATGAGGAGCAACTGGAACTCTCATGCATGTAAGTATAGTGCAAATTGGTACAATCACTTTGGAAACTGTGTGACAATCTCTGTTACAGCGAACTGCTTATGCCTGCATGTGCCTACACATATGCCAACAATTCTAGGTGGGAAATGAGTTCATACATCCACTTACGTAAGAATGTTCCCAGTAGTAAGCTAAAACTGGGAGATAGTTTAGATCAACAGAAAAATGGATAAAGATGGTGGTATAGTCACACAATGCAAGACTCAGCACAAAAACAACAAAAAACTGAACTACTACTACTGTTACATGCAAACAATGTGGATGAAAAAGAAGTTAGAACAAAATAATACACATGGTATGATTCTGTTTATATGAAATTCAAGAACAGACAAAATAATCTAGAGTACTTAAGTTACAATCATCAGAGAAGACATGAGGGACCTGTTGGAATGCTCAGTGTTCTCAATATTGATCTGGGTAATGGTTACATAGATATGGGGATGGGGGTATGAATGTGAATGTGCATAAAAATTCAGCAAGCTGTGCACTTAAGATTTATATAATTTATTATAGATGTTTTATTTGTTTTCTACCTTAACTTTTTTTTTTTTTAAATATGGAACGCTTCTCGAATTTGCATGTCATCCTTGCGCAGGGGCCATGCTAATCTTCTCTGTATTGTTCTAATTTTAGTATATGTGCTGCCGAAGCGAGCACTACCTTAACTTTTTTTTAAGGTCTCTGTTAGAACCCAAATACACTTTGCTCCAGTAATGGCTATTGACAGCTCTACTGCCAGAGTCTGGAACAAGGGGGAGAAATAGACAGTTTGTGGTGGAAGGAAAGAAAAGAAAGAGGGGGTAGGAAATGGAGAGTGGGAAGAACAATGGGAGAAAGGAAAGAACAGAGGAAAGGAGAAAGAAGGCTGATAGGTCATGGCAGGCCAGGCCTCTAAAGTATACAACATGAATTCAGAACATAACAGCAAGTATTCTATCAACAAGTTATTTTTTTCAACTGCTCCACGTTCCCTAAAGATAACATTTTTACAGTTGTATCTAACAGTTTGCTTCTGCAAAATCATCCACATCTACAGTCAGAAGGTACAAAATTCTTCCAAAGGATCCTGCTATATGGGAGGACCACATTAAGCAGCAAACTTTAAATTCAACAGAACCTGTATTAGTCACAAACTTCTATTCACTAGGGCAAAAACATGTAGATTCTCAGACTTTGCACAGAACTTAGGCCAAATTTCAGTCTATCTGATGTTTTTATAGGATGTTTCACTTTCAAGTCATATTATTCATCTAGAGAACACTTTATGTACAATTTGGGTAACATTTTTCTGTGCATCCCTCAAATCAATTGATGACGAAAACTAAAAATACATAAGTTGTAATTTCTGACAATCCTATAGGATCTGTTTAAAATGATCTTATGAGACCAGAAAAGAGAAAAATATCAAGTTTATTTACATACAGCAACTACAACTAGAAAGCCAAAGTAATAAATCTTTTAAGTTTGTTGACCCTGAAAATGACTTCATTGGTAATATAACCAAATTCTGTCTCAGTTTTCAAAGCAAAGCACTTAAGAGATAGCATGGTCTCACTTCTAATAGGGAAGTCAGGAGAGAAGTCCCAACTAGAAACATGGCAACCTCAGAAGAAGTGGTCCAAGTAATAAAAAGTTTTCCTTCTGATGACAGAAATGTACAAATACAATGAGAAGGCTGAGCCCTGGTACAACTGGAGCTCAGTAGGGCCTGTCTTGCTTGCTTAGATAGTCCTTGGATCACTTATTTACCCTACTTTGGCTTTTTCCATTAGCAAGCTACTGCACCTTGATTTGAAAAAGCCAAGTCTCAGTCCAAAGTGTCATCTCATCTCGTGAGAGTTGCTCAGTTGTGTCCTACTCTTTGTGACCCCATGGACTATGGGGTCCATAAAATTCTCCAGGCCAGAATACTGGAGTGGGTAGCCTTTCCCTTCTCTGGGAGGTCTTCCCAACCCACGGATCAAACCCATGTCTCCCACATTGCAGGTGGATTCTTTACCAGCTGAACCACAAGGGAAGCCCAAGAATACTGGAGTGGGTAGTCTACCCCTTCTCCAGCAGATCTTCCCAACCCAGGAATCAAACCAGAGTCTCCTGCATTGCAGGCAGATTCTTACCAACTGAGCTATCAGGGACACCCCTATCTCATCTCATAGCATCCTATATCTACTGACATTGAAAAGGAGACAAAGGGGCAAAATCTTTAACCCATGTCTACTATTCACGAAGGGCCTTAAAATGAGACTTTTGGTATCATCAAACAAAGTTATGTCTACAGTTACAAAGATACACTAAAAGAAATGTATTTGGACTTGGAGTCTATTACTAGACTATGCTGCCTTTAATATACCTTGAGTTAATGTTTTATACATCTTGCAGTTAGTGAACAGCCCTATTATACTGCATTGTTACGTGTATGCTAAAAGGATTAAGAAAATGCAAGCATTAAAACCGCGTCCTATCTTTTACTGTGGCACTGGTTTTTGTTGTTATTTTTTAACATTTCAGAAGATACAAAACACTAAGCAGTCTATTCCTGAAGGGTCCTAAGGAGAGAGCACTGTACAAAGACTATATTATCTTGAGACTGGGCCTGGGATATTAAGATGCTTACTGAGTGAATTATACCCCTAATAAACATACTCCTTTTTAAAGAGGAATTAAGTCTAGAGATCTTAGTCACTTGCCCATGATTACATGAGTGGGTATTTCCTGATTCTTCCTAGGAAAGATATTCCACTGCTTTTCCTTATGTCTTCTCTTCTGGGATTTATTTCACTTCCTGGTCACACTGATTCACTGGTCTCAAGACTGAGCCTGGTGTCTGTCTTTGTGTTTCATGTAGTCTTGGGCTTACTCTACCATGGGATTTACTTCACTCTCTTACGGCTGTCTCTTGTTTGTTACAGTGGTTGCCCACTATACTATAAACTCCCTTAGAGCAGGAAAGGTAACCAGTTTCCCCCCTAAATGCTGAGCGTCTATCATGGTGACCTGCTCACAGTAGTATTCAACACATGCTTGCTGAGTAGACAGATACATGGAATAAATGGAGAATGGCTGTGTGAATAGACGGAGCAAATGACTGAAGGCAGGATAAATGAAAGAAATATCAGCTTCTACTCTAAAAGATTCAATTCCAGTACTGTCTCAAACCTTTAATCAGCAGAATTAAGGATGGAGAGATCTTATAATTAGACTGGATTAGGCTTCTGGTGTTCAAGTATCTGCTGGGTATTGAATAAGGTACCGTTTTACCATGATTGAGACACATGCATCCCAAATGAATGGCAATTTGGTTCTCTTTCAGGCTAGCTGAGTATCTACTACTGGAACTCAGCCACAAGATAAAGCCAGGCAGTCAGGGTACTGCCCACAACCCAGCGCACCATTCACATAGATTATAAACTGAACAGTGCCCCCTGGAATTGTATAATATGGTAGCTTTCATAGAATCTAAGACTAAGACATATTATCTTAAAAAGAAAAACAGGGAATTTTCTGTCAGTTCACTGCTGTGGGTCGAGATTCAATCCCTGGTCAAGGCCCTAATACCCCCACCAAAAAAAGAGTATGAAAAAATAGTTGCTCTGTTCTCCAAAAAAGGAGTATGTTGAATTACTGATTATTTTCCTTTTTTTGTTTTTCCTAATGTTCTCCAGAGTGATAAATAGCAGGCAATATGAGCCACTGGCTAAGAAGGAAACTTTTAGAACAAGACAACACAGTTCTACCTTCACCATAACATCTTCAGCAAAGTATTCAATCACTTTGTTCCTCAGTTTCCCTGAATGTGGAGAGTAATAACATAAAGGCTACTGTGAGGATTAAATGAGTTATTACACAAATATAAGATAAAATCTAGCACCTGGCAAGCACTCAATATATGGTAATAATTCTAATGATGATTATTATACTCATAGTCATCTAGAATGCCATTAGCAGATACTAAGGATCCATTTAAAAGAATTTTTCCTAACTTATTTCCTAAATATATTGAGTCTGTGTATATGTATCTATACACACAGTCTGAGCTAAGAAAATGTGGTGGCTACTAGTGGCAGCATTAGCATCCATGTTGAGTGCCTCGGTTCTAGTTCGATTCCACAACTTTAAGACAAAGTATTAACCTTACCAAGTCTCAGTTTCCTCATCTGTAAATGAGAACAATAATAATTACTTTATATCCACAGTTTTTCTGCAAAGGTTAAATGAGAAACTATAACTGCAACATGCTATTTGGTATTCTGTAAGTGTTGGGTTTTTGTTTTAATATATGCACAATGTCTCAGGCTAGTCCCACTATAGTTTAATAAATAAGATCTATCAAAGTACTAACAAAATCTCAATGTTAGGTTAAAAACATTAACATTAATAATCTGGAAAAACAAAAATATAACACTAATATATAATCCCCCTTTCCAGAAACTACATTGGTTGTTTTTTTTTTTTTTAATTTTGGTATCGGTAAATAGACGGGGAAACAATGGAAACAGAGACTTTATTTTGGGGGGCTCCAAAATCACTGCAGATGGTGACTGCAACCATGAAACTAAAAGACACTTGCTCCTTGGAAGAAAAGCTATGACCAACCTAGACAGCATATTAAAAAACAGAGACATTACTTTGCCAACAAAGGTTCATCTAGTCAAAGCTATGGTTTTTCCAGTAGCCAAGTATGGATGTGAGAGTTGGACCATAAAGAAAGCTGAGCACTGAAGAACTGATGCTTTTGAACTGTGGTGTTGGAGAAGATTCTTGAGAGTCCCTTAGACTGCAAGGAGATCCAACCAGTCCATCCTAAAGGAAATCAGTCCTGAATATTCATTGGAAGGACTGATGCTGAAACTGAAGCTCCAATACTTTGGCCACCTGATGCAAAGAACTGACTTTTGGAAAAGACCCTGATGCTGGGAAAGATCGACGGTGGGAGGAGAAGGGGATGACAAAGGATGAGACAGTTGGATGGCATCACCGACGCAATGGACATGAGTTTGAGTAGGCCCCGGGAGTTGGTGATGGACAAGGAAAGCCTGGTGTGCTGCAGTCCACGGGGTCACAAAGAGTCAGACACAACTGGGTGACTGAACTGAACTGTTTTTAAAATACTTTTATTTGGAAATAATTCCATATTTATAGAAGTTTGTAAGAATAAGAATAGTACAAAATTTTAACCATTTCTAATGTTTTGTAGCCATGTGAAAGTAAGCTGCATTCACCACGGCCCTATATCCCTAAATATATTAGAGTGTATTTTCTCAAAATAGAGATGTGTAATTGGTTAAATTTTAAATGCAATAGGCAATATGTCAAGCAGGTCATAAGTCTACTTTATTCATATCATGACTGAAACTAACAAAAGTGACATTTTCTTCTTGGGACTTTAGGTAACCTTAAAGTAGCTCATTTCATAGGGACTTTAGGTAACCTTAACATAGCATAACTGGTGAAGTGTTCTTATTTGGATCTCATCTAAGTGCTCATTATCCATTAGAGAAGCTAGAAATTTTATTTGTACATAGTTTTATAAAACACATTTGATACAAGCTTTCTTTAAACATATATTGTATTTCACTCTCTTAAATGATTCCTCCTAAATCTAAAATTACTAAAATTTCATCAAATCTTTTCTTAAAAGTGGTAAGGATACTGTGAAACTTCCCTGTCCCTACATAAATTTCTATGGAAATTGCTTTATAATTTCAACAAATCTTGATGAAAAATGTCAGCTAATATTATAAAGCAATTAAATAAATTAACATGGCTGCCAAACAGATATGTTAGCATCCTACATCCAGCCAAGGACTAATCTATATGTTAGTAAGACTCTTTTAAACTCAGTACATTAATTTAAAAACTGGTCTTTAAGGTGACTGAACCCAGAGACATAAACCAAGAGCATGGCCTCTCAGGGGAGGTTAGGACTGGATTTGAATCTGGGTTCCATCATTATTAAACTGCTCATCTTGAACAAGTAACTTATAAGCTCCTCATTCCATGCTCCTAACACAGGGATGGTAACATTATGCCTTTCAGAGTCTGGTGAAGGATAAAAGAGACAAAACTTGTAAATCACTGTGCATGGTACCTGGTACATAGTGGTAAATACTCGATTAATGACAGATGTTATTATTAAGCATTAAGGTTGGTTTAACATGTTTTTACAAGAAGATCAGAAATTCCATCAACTCTAATTAAACTTAAATCTAAACTCCTATGGCTTTTCCTTGTTCTACACTCCTGAGAACCTTAGAATAAAGAACACCAGCCAAACCATGTTTATATGAGTCTATTAACAGACACATATAAATCAAATCCAGTGTAATGAGCCTTTAAGGTCATAGTTTTTCCTTTTTTTTCCAATATGACTCCATCCACTCACCAAATATGCAATGGCAATTACAGTTAACAACATATAATAATAAATATAAAGAAGAAAGAACATTAGGGAATTAGCTGATGCTGGGGATATGCAGAGAATGTGCTATTTCAAGCATGCCCATTATTGGTTAAATGAGCCAATCATTAATCTCCACTGTGTTCTCACCTAACACTGAATGTTGGGTTGTTACACAAACATTGGAGAATCTTTTTTTTTTTTTTAAACTTAGCTTGTTCTTCCCCACCAACCCCACCAAAAAAGTCATAAAAATCATAAAACAGAAAACCATATACATAAAGCCCAAAGTCTAATGACAACTTGAAAAGAAAAAAGGGAAAACAGCTGAATTTGAGGAGTCATGTTAGAAAGGAAAGGGAAAGGGGTCTGGAAGAAAGAAGACTGATTTACACAGACCTTTGGTACTTCCCTGGTGGCCCAGGGGTTAGGATTCTGGTCTTTCACTATCGTGGCCCAGGTTCCATCCCTGGTGGGGAAACTGAGATCTTGCAAGCCACATGGTACAACCAAAACAAAACAAAACAAAAAAACTTATACATAGAGGACCCTTAAATAGAGGATCTATGAACTGCCATGATTAATGCTGGGGGCTGAGGTACCTCGGAAACATCAACAAAGGTAATGAGGAAACGGAGTCTCAAAGAACCCAAGTCAACAGCACTAGTTAGGGTAGACCTGCCAGCCTCTCTGGTCTGCCATAGCAGAAAGCCCAGCATATGTGAAGGTCTAGCCCTGAGAAGAAGAGAGAACATCCAGATCAGGAATATCCAAGTTCTTCTCAAGAACTCACTGATGGGATAACTCTAAATCTAGATCACATCTAAGCAACAAGTTTTTTGTTTTTGTTTTTTCCCTAATCCCGTTATTTTTAATTTGGCATAAAACTCCTTGCCTACTATTGCTTTACCTTCTCTGCTTACACTTGCTGAAATGGGAATATACATACGTCTGAGAAGTGAAACAGCCAGCAGAGGGGAAAATCCCCTTGACATAGACAAGCCTATATTTAAAATATCATCTATGTATACCATACTGTGTTAAACACTAGAAAAAGGGCAAAAACAAATCAAAACCATAAGAATTCATCCCTACCTATGAACATCCCTCCAGAATATCCCATTTTATAGGATGTTTCTAGAAGCACCACATTTAAACTTATATGTGTTAAGATATGAGTATTATGTAAGAGAGAACTCTGTACCATCACATGAACCATTCACTTCTTTATTCTAATTCTTGGCTTCTTAGAGGACAGCCCCATGAGAAACCAATGTAGAACAAGTAAGATCTGATAGAGAAGGAAAGAAAAGACAGGCGTAGGCAGTAAGGGATGGGCCAGTGGGTAATGGAGTCTCCAGACCTTAGACCAGCTAGGAGCACATGGTAAAATACAGTACTGATGGGAAGAATGGAAGAGGAGAGAAAAAGTTGAGAAGTGATGGAGAAGGGATGAGGACATACACTGATCTGATTATGGGCAACAAACATTTGCAACTGAATAGAAAAGGGGGAGGGTCTACGAGTGCACTGAGCTTGAGTTCAGGTCCTCAATAGACCGTGGGTCTTCCTTGAGGCCAGAGTGAGAGATGGCCTATGTATCAGCATTATGGCAAGGTATGTGGTACACAGTAGGAGCACAAAAGAGAGCACCTGGAGAGCTGTTAAACTGTTACTAGTCAGAGTTCTGCAACAAGGCTGGGCTTGGTAAAGACTACGGTGATCCTTCAATATCAGCCCTCACTAACTGGTAAGAGGAAAAGGGAAATTGTCACAGTGAGAACATTTCTAGTGACTTTCATCTAAATAGTCTTGGGGTTGCTTACAGAACTGTCTACATCACAAATGAAAATCTGAAGCCTTCTACTTGTGTAAAATACAACCTAAACACAGAAATGTACAGTCGAGGAAAGAAGCAAAGTTCCAACACCCAGTTCTTTATCCTGGCCTCTTGCTGATAAACTGGCCTAGTTCATATCATCAGCTCTAACTGAAAAATGAGTTAGTTCCAGGCAAGAAGTACTGGAAACAGCTATGCTTAAGAGAAATTAACACATTTGAATAGCACCAAAGGTAACTTATGGTCCTGACATCACAGTCACAATCAAAATAATAAACACATCAACTGTTGGTTAGCAGACGCTAACATGCCCATTAAAATCCACCACCTCTACAAATAAAAAGCAGGATCACCTATGTTTATTACATTAGATTTAAATAATCTTAGAGATCAAACATGTTTAATTCCTTTGTAAATTCCTTTAAGTCAATGATCAATGCCTCTTACACAGGTTACAACGATCTCAGTATCAGGGAGAGCCTTGATCAACATGTTATGCTACAGAAAAAAACTGACTTATCCTTTTGTCTTTCAAACGACCTCTTCTTGAAAAGAAAGAGGTGCTCAATCACCCAGAGCCCAGAGAAGGGAGAAGGAACAGGAGGGGTGGACTTCAGCATTCCAGAGCCCCGAGACTCCTAGATGAGTTGTATCTCGTTTTGACAGCAGCAGTAGAGTAAATGACAAGCCCTGTCAGGTAATGCATTTATCTTCACGGGCAAAGCAGCCGTTTCAAAGCAAGAATCTCAGATGTTGTCACATCAGCTAAGACAAGAAGTCATAAAGCAGAATGGCTATCAGTGCAGGAGGTGCAGTGATATCTAGACTGTAATTAGGAGGAGCTGTGAATGGGCACTCCAGCTCCAAGCTCGGGAGCCTTGACTTTCCTCCTCTGGGTTTAGATTCTCAGTCACGTAATCAGTGGAGTCTTCATTAGCCAACTTGGAGCTCAAGTTGCTGAGCTGCCCTTTATTCTAAGAGCTTTATGGCAAGAGTAGCTCTGCTGATTCCCCCAAATGTTAAGTAATGAAGAAAAAAATAATAATAAAACAAGAAAAACAGAGGGTCTCTATCCATTTCTTCAACAATTCTTTCAATCAATAGATATTTATCCCATGGTCCAGGCACTCAGCCAGGTGTGGGCTGATCACTGAGGTAGATCCAGTCACTGGCCTCAGAAGAGCAGGATTCTTAAAGAACAGACAGATATACACCTGGCAGAGTATGTGGTCAAAGGGGGTGGCAGGGCTGTGGGAGCAGTGAGGACGGCAATGGGCCCCATCTACGGAGGCCTTCCTGGATGAGGTGGCATCTAGACTAAAGCTTACAAGAAGCATATGAACTGGTTAGATGGAAAGATGGAGAGAAAAGAGGCAATAATTTATACCCAGTTGTAAGAAGATATCAGGCGTATTTGAGAAATGGACGAAGTTTGTATGACTAAAGAATTAGGGGTAAGGGGATTGGGAATGTAAGCAGGATTTGAGGGGCAGGAGACAGAAATATTATCCAGATGATTCTGAGGAATGAGAGAAGTCAGCAACACTGATGATGTTTACATGCATTTGAAATCCACTTACTGGGATTCCCCCGGTAGCTCAGTGGTAAAGAATCCACAGGCGGGTTGGATTCCTGGCCCAGGAAGATACCACATGCCGAGGAGCAACTAAGCCCATCCACCACAACCACTGAGCCTGTGCCCTAGAGCCTGGAAACCACAATTACTGAGACATAACCACTGAAGCCTGCCTATTGCAACTACAGAATAGCCCCCACTCACTGCAACTAGAGAAAAGCTCATGCAGCAAGGAAGACCCAGGACAGCTGCAAATAAAAAAAATTCTTTTTTAAAAGATCCATTTATCTTAAGGTGGTTTTCCATGAGTAGACTACTGATATATCTCAAGAGATTCCTACAATGATTTTTTAAAAGCTGAATAATCATAAAGCAGTTATTAAAATTCAATTCTACACAAGAATGAAATACATGAAAATCAGAGAAAAGACGCTTATTTCTTAAATACGATGCCTTATCTAGCTTCCCACCCCAAGACATAAAACCCTATGATTTTAAACATTTATAGTTCAACAGTGAGGTTTTTTTTTTTCTTTCTTCTTTCAATCTCAATGGTCCATGGTATACTGCTCTAATCACATTGTGTGTGTGTTGCTGTTTAGTCTCTCAGTCGTGTCCAACTCTTTGCGACCCCGTAGACTGCAGCATGCCAGGCTTTCCTGTTCATCGCCACCTCCAGGAGCTTGCTCAAACTCACGTCCATTGAATCAGAAATGCCATCCAACCATTGGGTCCTAGGTCATTCTCTTCTCCTCCGGGCTCAATCTTTCCCAGCATTAGGGTCTTTTCTAATGAGTCAGCTTTTCACATCAGGTGGCCAAAGTATTGGAGTTTCAGCTTCAGATCAGTCCTTACAATGAATATTCGGGATTGATTTCCTTTAGGATTGACTGGTTTGATCTCCTTGCAGTCCAACACATTCTCAAGAGTCTTCTCCAATACCACAGTTCAAAAGCATCAATTCTTCGGCACTTAGCTTTCTTTATGGTCCAACTCTCATATCCATACATGACTACTAAAAAACCACAGTGTTGACTAGACAAACATTTGTTGATAAAAGTAATGACTCTGCTTTGTAATATGCTGTTCCGGTTTGTCATAGCTTTTCTTCCAAGGAGCAAGTGTCTTTTAATTTCATGGCTGCAGTCACTATCTGCAAGTGTCTTTTAATTTCATGGCTGCAGTCACTATCTGCAGGGCTTTTGGGGCCCAAGAAAATAACAGTCCGCCATTGTTTCCCCACCTATTTGCCATGAAGTGATCAAGTGGGCTTGTAGGTCTTCATACAACTGTTCAAATTCAGCTTCTTCAGCATTACTGATCAGGGCATAGACTTGAATTACCGTGATGTTGAATGGTTTGCTTTGGAAATGTCATTCTGTCCTTTTTGAGATTGCATCCAAGTACTGCATTTTGGACTCTTTTGTTGACTATGATGGCTACTCCATTTCTTCTAAGGGATTCCTGCCCACAGTAGTAGATATAGTGGTCATCTGAGTTAAATTCAACCATTCCAGTCCATCTTAGTTCACTGATTCCTAGAATGTTGATGTTCACTCTTGTCATCTCCTGTTTGACCACTTCCAATTTGCCTTGATTCATGGACCTAACATTCCAGGTTTCTATGCAATATTGCTCTTTACAGCATCGAATCTCGCTTCTATCACCAGTACCATTCACAACTGGGTATTGTTTTTGCTTTGGCTCTGTCTCTTCATTCTTTCTGGAGTTATTTCTCCATTGATCTCTAGTAGCATATTGGGCATCTACTGACCTGGGGAGTTCATCTTTCAGTGCCTTATCTTTTTGCCTTTTCATACTGTTCATGCGGTTCTCAAGGCAAGAATACTGAAGTGGTTTGCCATTCCCTTCTCCAGTGGACCACATTCTGTCAGACCTCTCCACCATGCCCCGTCCATCTTGGGTGGCCCCATACAGTATGGCTTAGTTTTACTGAGTTAGACAAGGCCATGGTCCATGTGATCAGATTGGCTAGTTGTCCGTGACTGTAGTTTCAGTCTGTCTGCCCCCTGATCCCCTCTCTCAGTGCCTACTGCCTTAGCTGGGTTTCTCTTACCTTGGACGCAGGGTCTCTCTTAACGGCTACGCAGCAGCCGCTGGCTCCTTACATCGGACGCGGGGTAGCTCCTCTCAGCCACCGCCCCTGACCTCAGGCGCGGGGTAGCTCCTCTGACCTTTTCATTCCAATCCCAAAGAAAGGCAATGCTAAAGAATGCTCAAACTACTGCACAATTGCACTCATCTCACAGATTAGTAAAGTAATGCTTAAAATTCTCCAAGCCAGGCTTTAACAGTACATGAACCATGAACTTCCAGATGTTCAAGCTGGTTTTAGAAAAGGCAGAGGAACCAGAGTTCGAATTGCCAACATCTGACGGATCATCCGAAAAGCAAGAGAGTTGCAGAAAAACATCTACTTCTGCCTTATTGACTATGCCAAAGCCTTTGACCGTGTGGGTCACAAGAAACTGTGGACAATTCTGAAAGAGATGGGCATACCACACCACCTGACCTGCCTCTTGAGGAACCTGTATGCAGGTCAGCAAGCAACAGTTATAACTGGACATGGAACAACAGACTGGTTCCAAATAGGAAAAGGAGTATGTCAAGGCTGTATATTGTCAATCTGCTTATTTAACTACTATGCAGAATACATCATGAGAAACGCTGGGCTGCATGAAGCACAAGCTGGAATCAAGTTTGCTGGGAGAAATATCAATAACCTCAGATAGACAAATGACACCACCCTTAGGGCAGAAAGTGAAGAACTAAAGAGCCTCTTGATGAAAGTGAAAGAGGAGAGTGAAAAAGTTGGCTTAAAGCTCAACGTTCAGAAAACTAAGACCATGGCATCCAGTCCCATCACTTCATGGCAGATAGATGGGGAAACAGTGGAAACTGGCTGACTTTATTTTTCTGGGCTCCAAAATCACTGCAGATGGTGACTGCAGCCATGAAATTAAAAGACGCTTACTCCCTGGAAGGAAAGTTATGACCAACCTAGATAGCATATTAAAAAGCAGAGACATTAATTTGCCAACAAAGGTCCGTCTAGTCAAGACTATGGTTTTTCCAGTGGTCATGTACGGATGCGAGAGTTGGACTATAAAGAAAGCTGAGCACCGAAGAACTGATGCTTTTGAACTGTGGTGTTGGAGAAGACTCTTGAGAGCCCCTTGGACTGCAAGGAAATCCAACCAGTGCATTCTAAGGGAGATCAGTCCTGGGTGTTCATTGGAAGGACTGATGTTGAAGCTGAAACTCCAATACTTTGGCCACCTGATGCAAAGAGCTGACTCACTGGAAAAGACCTTGATGCTGGGAAAGATCAAGGGCAGGAGGAGAAGGGGATGGCAGAGGATGAGATGGTTGGATGGCATCATTGACTCGATGGACCTGATTTTGGGTGGACTCCGGGAGTTGGTGATGGACAAGGAGGCCTCGCGTACTGCGGTTCAATGGGTCGCAAAGAGTCGGACACAACTGAGCGACTGAACTGAACTGATGAAGTGATAGGACCGGATGCCATGATCTTGGTTTTTTGATTGTTGAGTTTTAAGCCAGCTTTTTCACTCTCCTCTTTCACCCTCATCAAAGGCTCTTTAGCTAGTTCCTCTTTGCTTTCCAGCCATAAGGGTGGTGTTATCTGCATATCGGGAGTTACTGATATTTCTCCCTGGAATCCGGATTCCAGTTTGTGCTTCATTCAGCCCAGCGTTTCACATGATGTACTCTGCATATAAGTTAAATAAGCAGGGTGACAATACACAGCCTTGACATACTCCTTTCCCAATTTTGAACCAGTTCATTGTTCCATGTCTGGTGCTAACAGTTGCTTCTTGAACTGCAAACAGGTTTCTCTAATCACATTACTGTTAATTATACCCAGTACAGGAGTTAGAGAATTGGTTAAACCCTGACCATGCTCTTTGCTAAATTTGTGATTCAAAGCAACCTATATACCTCTCTGAGCCTCTGTCTCCTCCAATGGATCCATCTCTTGGGACTGCTGTCAGTATTTGGTGAGACAATGCTGGAGGTAGATATTTCTAGCTCCATTTTACTAGAGATTAAAAAAAGAGAGAGAGAGACTCAGAGAGACTCAGAGAGACTCAGAGAGACCAAGATGACCAGCTGTAGAACAGCCCTCAGATTTTACACCAAGGCTTCTGAGTCAATCTGCATCTAGTTCTCTCTTTTTCCACAGTAATTTGGGATGGGGTGGGGTGGTGGTAGTAATTTTCAGTGATACTGTAAAGAACAACATTGTATAGAAACCTGGAATGTTAGGTCCATGAATCAAGGTAAATTGAAAGTGGTCAAACAGGTGATTGCAAGAGTGAACATTGACATTTTAGGAAATGGACCAGATGGGTGAATTTAATTCAGATGAACATTATATCCACTACTGTGGGGAAGAATCCCTTAGAAAAAATGGAGAAGCCCTTATACTCAACAATAGTCTGAAGTGCAGAGCTTGGGTGCAACCTGAAAAATGACAGAATGATCCCTGTTCGTTTCCAAGGCAAGCCATTCAGTATCACAGTAATTCAAGTCTATGCCCCAACCACTAACGCCGACAAAGCTGAAATTGAACAGTTCTATGATGACCTATAAGACCTTCTAGAACTAACATCCAAAAAAGATGTCCTTTCCTCATAGGAGACTAGAATGCAAAAGTAGGAAGTCAAGAAATACCTGGTGTAACAGGCAAGTTTGGCCTTGGAGGACATAATGAAGCAGGGCAAAGGCTACAGAGTTTTGCCAAGAGAACGCACTGGTCATAGCAAACACCCTCTTCCAACAATACAAGAGACAACTCTACACATGGACATCACCAAATGGTCAATACCAAAATCAGACTGACTGTATTCTTTGCAGCCAAAGATAGAGAAGCTCTATACAGCCAGCAAAAACAAGACTGGGAGCTGACTGTGGCTCACATCATGAACTCCTTATTGCAAAATTCAGACTTAAAATGAAGAACGTAGGGAAAACCACTAGATCATTCAGGTATGACCTGGTCAGGCAAAACAGTAACCATCTGTTTTACAATAGGAGGTCCTAGTAAGGAACACAGAACTAATAAGCCAGCATCAACCGGAAGAGATCGGGAAAGTTCAAAAGGTGACACCACACATCCAACCAACTCCCAGAATCCTTCTCGCTGGCATCCATCTTGGCTGATCAATGTATGCGCCACCAGGAAGGACTATGAGTCAGAATGATTGGCCAAAGACAACCCGGAAAATAATCCCTTCACCATAAAACCAGAGACTGCAAGCCACAAGACTGCAAGCCCGGGTTCCTTATCCTACTGCACTCTGCCCAGGCGCCCCTTCCCAATAAACTCTCTTGCTTTGTCAGCCTATGTGTCTCCTTGGACAATTCATTTCCAAGTGTTAGACTTTTGGGCACTGGAAGTGTCCCCCCTTCCTGCAACAAAATCATTGCTGATGGTGACTGCAGCCATGAAATTAAAAGACACTTATTCCTTGGAAGAAAAGCTATGACAAACCTAGACAGCATATTAAAAAACAGAGACATTACTTTGCCAACAAAGGTCCATCTAGTCAAAACTATGGATTTTCCAGTAGTCATGTATCCATGTGAGAGTTGGACCATAAAGAAAGCTGAGCACTGAAGAATTGATGTTTTTGAACTGTGGTGTTGGAGAAGACTCTTGAGAGTCTGCTGGACTGCAAGGAAACCAGTCCATCCTAAAGGAAATCAATCCTGAATACTCATTGGAAGGAATGATGCTGAAGCTGAAGCTCCAATACTTTAGCCACCTGATGTCAACAACTGACTCGTTAGAAAAGACCGTGATGCTGGGAAAGATTGAAGGCAGGAGGAGAAGGGGATGACAGAGGATGAGATGGTTGGATGGCATCATCAACTCGATGGATATGAGTTAAAGAAAGCTCCAGGAGTTGGTGATGGACAGGAAAGCCTGGTGTGCTGCAGTCTATGGGATCGCAAAGAGTCAAACACAACTGAGCAACTGAACTGAACTGAGTAATTTTCAATGATAATATAATTAAATTTTATCTATGATGACCCTTTTCATACTATGGAAATAATAAATGTTTTTGAATCAAACAAGAGGAGTAGAAAATAATAATGACTATAGCAAAAATAGGACTAAATGAACAATTTAAGTGGGTGAACTGTATGATATGAGTTATATTTCAATAAAGTCACTTTTAAAAATAGCACTGGATAAAAAAAAAAAATAGTACTGGATGAGACGTGAGTAACGTGGCATTAGAACTGGTATGATTTTGAGGAAACTACGTTTGCTACTTCACTTTGTTACCTGAAGATACGGATGCAAAACTTGCATTGTCTTTGCCAAAACACTAGGATAAAATGGAATTCTGAACGGCTAAATCCATCATGGTACCCAGAAGGTTCTACTACACTATGATGACAATAAAACAAACTTGAGAACAAACAGCTTTATCTGTTCATTTCTACTGACACGTGAGCCTCCTAAAATGTACAGAAAAGGAAGTCTACCCCAGCTCGCAAGCACCTGTTCATGAGATCATCCCTTCTCAAAAAACCAAAGTTACTGAAATATCGGCAGCAAGAAGTTCTGGAAAATATAGACTGCAGGAGCTCATTTCCCTGTGGCATAGTTACAACATCACTGGAAAGATCTGTGACTCAATCAAGGGCTTCCTCATCCATGAGCACAACAGCTTGGTACTGAGTTCTGCTCTATCAGTCACATGGGCCAAAGAACCAAAATAAACACAAATATGGCCCCAGTCATCTAAGCCCATAACCGAATCCCATGTCACCCCTGTTCAAAGGCACACACACTGCGCCAGATTCAGAAACAGACCTCTTCCGAGTTTCCTTCCCGTTTTATGCAGGAAATATAAAATTAAATGTTACCTGTTTTCTCTTTAGTAAAAATAAAAGAAAACTCTCTCCACATTCTCAATTTCTGATTTATTGGTTTCACAGACATGAAACATCAATACCAATGGCTCGATATAAGCAAAGGCAAAATATTATTTTCCACTGTTTTTTAAAAAGCTGAGGTCATTTTGCCCCAATTCCTACAGAGTGATAAGCTTAAAATCAAGCCATTTAGCTCATAGTCAGGTCCAATAAATCAGTGGAAAAAATAAATGGAAAAGCTTGCCAAAATGTAACCATAGTAACACCACAGATGCGTCAAGAAATGGTGTGCTCATTTGCTTCATTCCCCAGTTCTTAAATTGGAATCTGAGTAGGGGAAAAATTACGCAGAGAACAATCATGATTCTGCAATTACTGAATTCTGCAAAATTGCATCCAACCTGCTTACTAGAACTTCAGAGGCAGCAACGGTCGAGCTACAGAAATAGCCCTGGATGGCTTACAAGTCCCAAATCCCTGAATCTGCCATGTAACAGTTACTTGATCGCTCTGTGACTGTGTTTCCTCATCTGGAAAATGGGTACTGGAAACCTCAACCTCAAAGGGTTGCTATTCTAAGTGTAAAATGGGACAGTACATCAAAGGTAGGACAATGACTTGAAACCCTAGTCACCTTTGGCCTTGCTTTAATCGGCTTACCTTCGTGTCTTGATTTCTTTCTTTATTTTTATAAAAATAGAAAGGCAATCCCTGCCCATTCATGTGAGTAACCGTAGGAATTTTCATTATTATTATTATTAATCCAAGTGTAAGGAATAGTTAGGATATTATTAGGATTATGCCTTTCAATACTAATGATGCAAAATTAAAAGAACTGGGGGCCAGAGATTCACATTAATGCATGATCACATTTTCTCTGTCAAATGCAGCTCTGAAAATAAATAAATAAATAAATAAATGTGGCTCTTCCACTCAGCAGAAAGAGGCAACTTTGGGGGCACTGACCCAAGTCACTTGCAGTCAACTCAGTCTCTTACTCTGGGAGTCTTGGCTTTATGAACAGGTGAAGTGGAAGGCAGGGTCTGTTCTAAAATCTGATCGCTAAAGGTCTCCAGCTACGCTTCCAGTCTAAGTCCTTGCAGAACCATGGCATGCCTGAAACCAGTTCTGTTCATCATTCTGCAGTAGTATGAGGAAACACTAGCACTCTAGCACATCACTGGAAAAATATTACTTCTTTTAAAGAAAACCATCCATAGCAAACAAATTAGAGCAATAAGCAGAGTACCTTGAACTTCAAATTTGTCTGCCTTTTGTTAGGTGATTAAAAAAATCTTTTTTAATTATAAAATTTTGAAGGACTGGATAATAGGAAAAATGAAAACTCCCAAGTAATAAAATAAAAATCATTCTTTCTTCTTATTTTTTAATTTTTTTTCTTCCTATTTTGAATGAAGGTAAATAATCACATGTCATCCCAGGATTCTCATCTCATAATGAGCTGGATGAGAATGTAGTCTGGTAGAGCATGGTAATACCTCATGATCTGGTAGGCTGATTCCCTCCTCCTTTCCTTCTTTCCCTTAACCACAAAATTCCCAATGTCATAGTCCCTACATTCTATTATCTTGCTTTCTCAGATTTGGTCTTATCTAATAGGTTTGGAACTTTGGGATTTTTAACCTGTGGATTTTTAATCTGTGGATTCACAGAGGCTTTCTCCAAAGGAAATCATACATTAAATCATGATTTATTGATCTCATTAAGGTAGGGAGGAAGAGAGAGTTCACTGAGGCATTCCCTTTGTTGAGGGCCACCAGAGACCTACTGAAATCCTCAGAGGTCAGTTTGAAGGCCTCTGGCCTGGTCCTCTCCACTCATGACAAAAATGGTTAACATTTATGAGGCTTACACCATGCCCATACGATACAAACACACTGACAAATGTCACTCCTTTGACTTTCTAACAGTTCTGTGAAGTTAGTAGGAGTAAGATGTCCTTTTCACTGCTGTGAAAACATGACCTTACAAAGGATAAATAATTTGCCTGGCATATTCAAGCCAGGACTTGAAAAACCAAGTAATTCACCTGGCTTAGTACTCTGTCTCACTGTCAATTTTTTTGCTTGTTTTTACATTGTTTCGCCATTTTTTGGCCTCCCCTCGCAGTATGTGGGGTCTTAGTGTCCTAACTAGAGGTAGAACTCACGCCCCCTACATTGGAAGTGCGGAGTCTTAACCACTGGATTGCCAGTCCCCCATTGTCAATTTGGACTCCCTACACTTAGGGAGTCACTAAGTGAGCAAACTGCCAAGTATTCCAGAACCAGCTATTGCTTGTCCTCCCTCAACTTTTCATACACCCACCAGCAGCAAGATGTCCCAAACTGGCTACTTACAAGGCACAGCATGGCGGTAAAGGTTATCTCTTATGGTCTGCTGGAGCTCATGATCAGGCGACCCTTTCTGGAACCTCTGATTGAGAAAATGTCGCAGGTCTTTGTTCAGCTTTCCTCCTATAGGAAATATATAAAACAGAAGGCATCAAACATCAGGTTTCCTAGAGACTGAGCAGCCTGAGAGCCATGTATGAGAAAGCCATATGAAGCCATTCTAGTCTGCCACCCTCAGTCATCAGGAAGACTTAAGTTTAGGTATTCCTATGCAGGGGAAAAAGCAAGCAGGAATGTAATACAGATAAAACAGCACTGAAACAGCATTAATTTGGGGGTCCCAATTCACATAATACTAGGAGACTCAAATAACAAAGAATTCAAAAGAGGCTATTACATTTAAAATATGTATTGTAGACACTTGCAAACATTATTAGATGGAAAGTGGATGGCTGAAATCTTACAGAGGACAATCTAGCAATAGCTGACAAATTATAAAATGCTCTTCGACTAGGGATTCAATTGGAATAAATTTACTCAATGGCTATATTTGCAAAAGTCTGTCCAAATCTCCAGTATTGTTCATTGAAACCTTTTTGTAACAGTGAATAAATAAAAATAAACACGAAAAAACCCTGGAAACAACCATCAGGAATCACTAGATCTTCATGTGTTGGAAGTGCAGGAAAATATGTGGAACGGTAACTACTATCTGACCTTTTATGTGACAAGAATAAAGAAAAATGTGAAGTAATTAGCCTCCAACTAATAAAAAAATTTAAAAAAAAAAAAGAATAAAGAAAAGGAGAGACCATGTATTAATGGAAGGAACCAGCAACAAGTTTAAACAATAGTCTCCTTCAGGACGAAGGACTTGAGTTTGGGAAATAAAAGAGGAGACGTCACCTCTTCATTACACAGACAGAAAGAGATAGATAGATCTGACTATTCTGTGTTGATTTATAAGCACTAAACACACTTTTTTTTTAAAATTGGTGTTGCTTAAGCAATAGTTATCTGGGCTGGTCTATGTGTTTATTTCTTTTTAGTTCTCTCCAGTTAACAGACTGAAACAAAAGCTTAAAAAATATATTATTACAAAATGTATCACAGAAAGAAGTAGGTAACCAAACTTTTTTAAAAAATTATAAGCACAAATTATAGTCTACATGATCAGCAGATGGCTTATAGATCAACATAGCTAACACTTATTCTTAATGGAGAAAACTGCTTCAGTGACAGCTAAAAATAACAAAGCTAAGATTGTCCTTCCGTTTTTAGACAAGATAAAAATTAGTTAAGAGCATTTTTAGCCTTAGAGAAACAATGCAGTATCCGTGCACAAAATTCACGTCTTCAGAAGATAATTTTCCCATGGTCAAAAAGAGCAAGTTGTGAGGATGAAAGTTTTGATGGTTAAGAAGATGCTATGATGCCTAGGAGAGGAACTACTGATCTTTATTTTAGTATCACATTCTAAACCAGATTCCCTACTATAGCTGATCATTTTAGAACAGACTAATGAAACTCAATTTGAATTATTTTATTTGAGTTGTAGTACACCTAAGATTTCAAGTGGCCAAAAGAAAAATATATAGCTCTATCTCAGATCATTCAATTATTCATCAAATATTTATTAAGTAAGAAGACACACACACATATTTCCTACTCCCCCAAAATGGTCTGAATATATAGTTTATAAAATATATACAATTGTGCATTAAGCATATGAAAAGATATTCAACATCATTAATTATTAGAGAAAGACAAATTAAAGTCACAGTGAGATCCTACTACATACCTGCCAGAATGTCAAAATCAATATTAGGTTTTAGCAAGACCGTGAAGCAACAGGAACTTCTATATACTGCTAGTGGGTGTCTAAAATGGGAAAACAATTTGACAGTATCTTATAAACTAATCTTCACTAACCACTGTTAGCAAAAGTGAAAACAAGTACACACATATAAACACACAACATATAGATGAATCACCACAGTGACTTTATTCATTATATAATAGCCCCAAATTGGAAACAATCCAAATGATTA
The DNA here is from genome assembly GCF_019320065.1 of Cervus canadensis. NCBI lineage: Eukaryota > Metazoa > Chordata > Mammalia > Artiodactyla > Cervidae > Cervus > Cervus canadensis. The sequence continues at coordinate 24,397,416 of NC_057407.1, forward strand.
TCAACATTGAATGGATAAGGGAACTACATTATATTCAAACAACAGGATGCTACACAACAATTAAAAGACACAAACCACTAACTAATATTGATGAATCTCAAATACATTATGCTGAGCAAAAGAAACCAGACACAAAAGACAACATATTATCTGATTCCATTTATATATAAAGCTTCAGAGCAGGCCTATCTACTATGACAGAAAACAGTTCAGCAGTTACCTGGAGTGAGAACGGGCAGAGATTAGCACACAGGGAATAAAATCTATAGAGTATACCTATAATTTCCTGGCTTTGCAACTGTACTATAGCTATATAAGAATGTTAGCACTGGAAGAAGCAGGGTGAAGGATACACAAGAAGTCTGAACTATTTTTTTATGACTTCCTGAGAATCAACACTGATATCAAGACAAAAAACTTTTTTAAAAGGGGGACTCAAAAGGAAACTTTGGGGGGTGATTCCAATACAGTATATCTCAATTGTTGTTAGTGATAACAGAGGTTTACACATTTATCAAAACTTACGGAATAGTATATCTAAATGGAGACATAATTTTATAGTATAGAAACTGTACTATCATAAAATCAGTTTCAAAAGTTTAAACTGTACATAATTATTGAAAGACTATATGGTAGGCACTGCTCTTAATGCTTAGTTTTCAATTTTTCATTAAAGAGAGAAACTGAAAGAAGAGTGGAGTAAATCTTGGTGGTTAAGACAGACAGGCTTGGGTGTGAATCCTGGTTCTACTCTTTATTAGCTGGTGAACCCAAGTGCCTTGCTTAATCTCTGAACCTCACTTTTCTCATTTATGAAAACAGAGCACTGATGTAACAGTAGCTCTAATACACGACTTGTAAGGATTAAATGAGATTCAGACAGTACTTGGCAAAGAGAAAGCACTTAATAAAAGATGGAGATTATCATTAGAGTGGGCCACCATTGAAGCAAGTGGAGAAAGAGCTGAGATCATCCCAAAACAGACTGTTATTCCTTTTAAAAATACACATAGGGAATTCCCTGGTGGTCCAATGCTTAGGACACCAAGCTCTTACTGCCAAGGGCCTCCCTCGGTTCAATCACTGGTTAAGGAACCAAGAGCCTAAAAAGCCACAAAGAGTGGCCAAATACATACTCATACAAAATACTAACTATGAATTCATATATAAGAAATTATAATTAAAATGAACTTTTAAAAAATGCACATAAAACTTTTGACTTACATGGCCAGAAACAAAATACAAGCACGGGGAAATTTGGAATAAAGGATACTTCTAGAGTTTCCAGAAGGGAATAAAACTCTCAGTTCAGTTCAGTTGCTCAGTTGTGTCCAAATCTTAGAGATCCCATGGACTGCAGCACGCTAGGCTTTCCTGTCCATCACCAACTCCCGGAGCCTACTCAAACTCATGTTCATCACATTGGTGATGCCATCCAACCATCTCCTCCTCTGTCATCCCCTTCTCCTGTCTTCAATCTTTCCCAGCATCAGGGTCTTTTCCAGTGAATCAGTTCTTCGCATCTGGTGGCCAAAGTATTGGAGTTTCAGCTTCAGCGTCAGTCCTTCCAATGAATATTCAGGACTCTGATAAAACTCTACTGCACTAAAATTTTCTGGACACGTGTAAACTGGTTAACATTTAGCACAGGTTTAATACACTCCTGGCACTGTGCCACCAACTTGAAGGACATGAGGAGTTTGAGCAAGCTCCAGGAGTTGGTGATGGACAAGGAAGCCTGGCGTGCTGCAGTCCATGGGGTAGCAAAGAGTTGGACACGACTGAGCGACTGAACTGAACTGAACCGAACTGTCACTTCACTGGAATTATTCAGAAAATAAAATCAACTAGTAAATTACTGATATGGAATAGTCATGCTGGCCAACTCTTCTTCTAGGTCTAAATATTCTTGAATTTGACCACAAGGACAAGAAAGTTTTTCAGCAAAATCCCCATTGCCTAGAACCTAGGATTTATATTCCCCTAGGAGACCAGAGTTCTGTGCAATAAAAACACACTGACAGTTAACATTTGAGCTGTAAGTTGTAAAGACGTTATGGGATCCAAATGTACCACTGCCTAAGTCAGAAGCAATTCCAAAGACTCAGGATTCAGTATCTCTTTGTCTCAAACAGGTCCTTATGACTTCAAAACAAAAATCCAAAGAAGACTCAGGATAGAATATTTCTTTATCCCACATAGATCCTTATGAATCATATTCAATACCTATCAAGGTGAACCTGGGGCATTGAGACTGGAGGCATTCTTAATTTATAGACACTCTGTTTACACTTGAGCTTTACAATCAAACTAGCCAAGCTAGCTAAAGTTTATGATCATCAAACTAAAACTCCTCCCTACTGCGGATGTGCAAAAGGGCAGGGTTAACTAAGCTGCCGGTTAACATTTACTCTGTGTTCCGTGACATTTATAAGCCAAAAGCCTCAACCTTTGCATTACATTAGAAATACTGTACTTTTTTGGCATCTAATCTCAAATTAATTGCCAGTTATTCAGGGGACATGTCTATAAATCTTCTCCTAATTGTCAAGGGCAGTGAGCCAATGAAATAATAATTGTTAGAGGAAGAGTTTGTCATAGCATCTTCGCTCTCTGTGAAATTCAAGATTTGTTTTGCAAATGGAAAAGAGAACACAGGTCAGCAACATGCAGAACTTTTTCCAAGAAAAGGTTTCAGAGCTAATGTTAAGATAATTTTATCATTTAAATAGGGAAAGGGGGACTTCAGACACTGTCTTGGATTAGCCACTATTTCATATTTTCCTATGTATATATCTGGAATTCTGTGGTTTTAAATTTACAACAATATAGCTCTGCTTTTTTGATTACCATTACTTGACAGAAATTTAACCATGTCAATCAGTATACTTTTGAATTATTTACATGTTGTATAATATTCCACTTTTAAAATACAGCAATTTTACCTCTCCTTCAGAGATAATTAGGCTATTTCCAATGTTGCTGACAATTCAACAATGCTGCAGTTAAGTGTCATTAAAATACTTAAAAAAAAAAAAGCAAAACTGTGTATTTTTTTACTCTTAAAATATCTAAACCTGGAAATAGATGTAGTCACCTTCCAACTTACCTGTGAAGTGAAGTGAAGTGAAGTGAAGTGAAGTGAAGTGAAGTGAAATGAAGTCGCTCAGTCGTGTCCGACTCTTTGCGACCCCATGGACTGTAGCCAACCAGGATCCTCAGCCCATGGGATTTTCCAGGCAAGAATACTGGAGTGGGTTGCCATTTCCTTCTCCAGGGGATCTTCCCGACCCAGGGATCGAACCTGGGTCTCCCACATTGTAGGCAGACGCTTTACTGTCTGAGCTACCAGGGAAGCCCCTCCAACTTACCTAGGTATCTCTAAATTCTCAAAATCATTGGGGCCAACTTGCTTTTCTACCAAAAGGCTTGGAAGTTGTATTTCCCCACACTTAGGCCAATATTTGCTATTATTTGTGTATGTAGGGTCCTGGGACTAGTCCCAGATTTGAAGATTCGTTAGGAAGATTCACAGGACTCAGAATATACTTGTACTCAAAGTTATATTTCATTATGGAAAAAGGGTACAACACAATTGCAACAAAGGGAAAAGGTTCAAGGGGCAATAAAGTCCAAAGGAAATCAGGTACAAGCTTCTAAGAGTCTTCTCCCCAGTGAAGTCACTAATTCCCAGGGCAACAATGCAAAATGCGCCCATTAGACACTCAAGGCAGCTCATTACACATAAGGGCCCAGAATTTGTATTAGGAGCTAATCGTGTAGGCAGCCTCTGCCTGGCATAAAATCAAGTTCCAGACTCTCAGAAGGAAAGGATAAAATGTATCTTTTGCATCAATAGTTAAAGCACAGTAAACCGCTATTAGTTCTGGGAATGGATAGAACCCTCTGGAAATGCAATTTCCCAGACCCTAGCCAAGAGCTGAAGCTGAAACTCCAATACTCTGGCCACCTCATGCAAAGAGTTGACTCATTGGAAAAGACCCTGATGCTGGCAGGGACTGGGGGCAGAAGGAGAAGGGGACGACAGAGGATGAGATGGCTGGATGGCATCACCAACTCAATGGACATGAGTTTGAGTAAACTCCGGGAGTTGGTGATGGATAGGGAGGCCTGGCATGCTGCGATTCATGGGGTCGCAAAGAGTCATTCATGACTGAGCGACTGAACTGAACTGAACTGAACTGACCTGAACTGAGCCAAGAGCCAATTTGGTACGCTGGCATTCAAACTAACCATCAACTCTTCTCTGCTCTGTCCATGGTGTTTCCCAGGTGGCGCAACAGTAAAGAATCCGCCTGCCAATGCAGGAGATGGAAGAGACAAGGATTCAATCCATGGGTCAGGATGATCCCCTGGAGTAGGAAAAGGCAACCCACTCCACTATTCTTGCCTAGAAAATTCCATGGACAGAGGAGCCTGGTGGGCTACACAGTCCACGGGGACGCAAAAAGTCAGACGTGACTGAGCATACACAAACCACCCATCTTTTAAAATCTTCCTAATCTAATAAAGGTGAATTGATATTTTGGTGCTACACTAATTTATTTACAACTACCGAGTATTAATGAAATTGGACATTCTTTTTTTCTTTTTAACATTTCTTCTCCAGTAGCTTGCCTGTTCATATTCTTTGTGTATTTTCCTAATGGGTTGTCTTGTTATTCTTGATAAGATGCTATTTATATATTCTGGGTATGATTCCTTCATCAAGTATTTATGTTACAAACCTTGCCTGTTATTATTTAAACATGAAACAATTCCCAAAATAACTGAGTTGTGCTGTTCTTCAACTATTCCACTCCCATGCTAGATAGTTTTCTGCCAACTCAACCAGAGCATCATTTTCAAGGTGATGGATTATAAAGGAACTCTGCTCTGATCTCTATCTTCTAGAATATAGATTCTAAAGAGGAATGCTAGTCAGTAGAAATAAAGTGCATGGTCAAGAAATTAGGTTTCCATATAAACAAAAGTACCTACAGAATGGGAGAAAATATTCAGTATGTGCAAATGATGCAACCTATTTGGGATTTACAGCCTAACAACAAAAAAACAAAAAACTCAACCAAAAAATGGACAGAAGACCTAGGTAGATATTTTTCCAAAGAAGATACACAGATGGCCAACAGACACATGAAAAGATGCTCAACATTGCTAATTATTAGAGAAATGCAAATCAAAACTACAATGAGATATCACCTCACATCAACCAGAACTGCCACCACCAGAAAGTCTACAATTAATAAATGCCGAAGAGCATCTGGAGAAAAGAGAACTCTCCTACATTGTTCATGGGAAAGTAAATCTGTGCAAGCACTACGGAGCATAGTATGGAGGTTCCTTAAAAAACGAAAAATAAAGCTACCATATGATTCACCAATCCCACTTCTGGGCATATACTTGGAAAAGGTGAAAACTCTAATTCAAAAAGATAGACGAACTCCTACACTCGCATCAGAAATATTAACAATAGCCAAGTCATGGAAGCAACCTAAGTGTCCAGCGGGAGATCAGTGAATAAAGAAGATACAGTGTATGTGTGTGTATAGATGCAGGCGTGTGTGCATGCACACACACAGACACACACACACACAGACACACACACACACAAAACTGGAATATTACTCAGCCATAAAAAAGAAGAAAATAATGTCATTTGCAACAAAATGGATGGACCTAGAGAATATTATATTAAGTGAAGTCAGACTGAGAAAGGCAAATGTTATATGATACCACTTATAAGTGGAATTTTAAAAATTACATAAATGAACTTATTTGCAAAACAGAAATAGGCTCATAGACATAGAAAAACAAGCTTATGGTTACCAAAGGGAAAGGGAGGGGTAATAAATTAAGAGGTCTGGATTAACAGATACACATTATTATAAATAAAATAAACAACAAGAACTTACTGTATAGCACAAATAATTATATTTAATATCTTACAATAAACTATAACAGAAAAGAATCTGAAAAGAATATATTCTTTAGGTTATGTATATGTATATACATTTTTATATATATACATCAATATATATATATATGTACTATATACAGGATAGGCTTTTCTAATACAAAATTATAAAGTGAAGAACAAATTTACTAGCTTTGTAGTCACTCAGACTTACAATCTGACATATCTTTAAATGAGCCTTGTCCGAAAAATACGTTCGCTATTTGTTTTATCATATTTTTCCTAATGTTTTTCTTACTGTGAAAATAAGATAAGTTACTGGTGAATTTTAATACTTAATGGGTACAGAGTTTCACCTGGGAAAGATGAAAAAAATTCTGGAAATGTATGGTGTTGATGGCTGCACAACAATATGAATGTACTTAATGCCACAGACCTGTATACTTAAAAATGGTTAAAATGATATATTTTATGTTGTGTATATTTTACCACAACAAAGAAGTGATATAAATTAATTACAAGATTTAAAAAATACAAAAAACTACCCAAAGAAAGTTTATTTATTTATTTTTAGTTGAAAGATAACTGTGTTACAGAATTTTGTTGTTTTCTGCCAAAAGTTTAAAATAAACTATTATTTAATTTGCATCACCATTAACATTTAGTACTATATGCCCTGAGTATGCTTATACATATAGACTTTTAATATGCTTAAATATTGAGGCAGATTCGTTGATTCACTCAACAAATCTTTCCTAAGTGCCTTCAGCCAGATACCCTGTGGGCCCAGAAGACACGGCATGAAAACACTGAATTCCTGAGTCAGGACTGACACACCTGTTTCGGGAAACAGAAAGCGGCCTCAGGACTAGGGTAATAGTAAGATGAGAAGGAAGCCGAGAAGCTGGTTAGTTTTGCCAAGTGTGGGGGAAAGCACTATAGACAGAGGGACAGCAGGTGTAAAAGTTTCAGAAGCAGAAAAGAGGTTAAAATTTTAGAGAAACAGCACAAAGCTCAGACAAGGGCTAGGCTCAGAGACAGGTTCCAAAGATAAGCAGGGACCAGATAATTTTGTACCTTGCAGACCATGAGAAGAGTCTGCACTTTATTCCAAGCTCAGTAGGAATCCACTCAAGGGATTTTAGTCAGGGAGGTGGGAAGGTCTGGTGTAAATTTCGAGATGACTCCTGCAGCCGTGTAGTGGGTGAAGCGTACAGGGAGGAAATGGGATGACATCAGTGAAGCTGACCCAACAAGACCTGAGATGACCTGGATCAAGGGAAAGACCAAGAAGAGGGGCAGAGAGGACAGAGGAAGTGCAACTTAAAGCTGAAACTGATAGAGTTCACCTATGTGATGGAGGAAAATATCAAATGCAAGAGAGGACTCAAAAATGACTTCAGTGTCTGAGCTTCAGTTAAGCTGTGATGAACAGGTTTGAGAGTTCCATGAGTACCTATTTAACATGGGATGTATCAAGATCATGTGATATACATGATTCAAACCCAAATGTTCTAATAATTCATAAGCATTTCCAATATACTATTAGAGTTCAAAATATACTTTTAATTTACATAGTATTTTATCTTATCAATTTATCACAATCTCTGTAATCATTACCAATTATTAAGCATACAAATTGTTTCCACTGTGCTTATCTTCCTTATACAAAATCTATCTGTATTCCTTAATACTTTCTCATGATTTGTAAGTGAAAATGTTGGTACAAAAGGTATAAAAACATTTAAGGTTCTTGACAGAAAACCCCCTCCAAAAAGATTGTATCAACATCCCTTCATCCTTGATTTCATTTATTTTTACCATATCACAAGGCATGTGGGATCTTAATTTCCCAACCAGAGATCAAATCTAAGCCCCCTGCAGTACAAACACAGAGTCTCAACCACTGAACAGCCAGGGCATTTCCTTCCAGCTTGATTTTAAACGGTCCCAAAATATCAATGTGGGTTCACCTTAATATTATTAGCTTCACATTAATAGATATTTAGATGTCTTTTCTTTAAAAATATATATATATAAACAGTGCTGTAATGGAAAACACTGAATATGAATTTTTGCTGAAATTTCCTGGAAGTAGAATGAATAGAGCAATGAGTATGAACATTATTTTTAAAGACTTTTGATACATATTGACAAATTGCCTTCCACACAGCAGTTTTTGGAGGAAATATAGTATCACTGATCTGACAACTGGGGGCTTCCCTGGTGGCTCACAAGGTAAAAGGTCTGACTGCAATGTGGGAGACCTGAGTTCGATCCCTGGGTCAGGAAGATCCCCTGCAGAAGAGAATGGCTACCCACTCCAGTATTCTTGTCTGAAGAATTCCAGGGACAGAGGAGCCTCGTGGGCGACAGTCCATGGGGTCACTAAGAGTCAGACATGACTGAGCAACTACCACACATCTGACAATTACAGAGTCCAAATGAGAATGATTTTTCTCCTTTAAATTATGTGATTTTTTTTAAAAAAACAAAAGTTTCCACCAATAATTCAAATAATTTTAATTCAAAGCTCTGTATTAGAGAGGAAGCATGGCTGCTAAAACTATGCTTCTTTTCATTCTGAGAAACTGTTGGTTCCAATGAGAAAACTAATTTGGAGAACGGCTTGTTGAGAAAAAACAAATGAATTCCATTATCATATGCATTTAAGTAAAAAAAATAAAAATAAAAACAAAAGAACCCTTGTGTCTAAAAAACACAGAAGTTGGTAACACTCCGTGTGCCAGTTACGGAATTACTTCCAAGCTGCCTTCCCCCAAATGACAAGGAAGCATTGGTCTAGGTCAGGGGTCAGCAAAATTTCTCTGTAAAGGGCCAACAGCCAGACAGCACATATTTTTCAGTTCTGGGGGCAGGTATGGACTCAGTCCAACTGGTCAACTCTGCCTTTGTAGTATGAAAACAGCCATAGATTATATGTAAACAAAGTTGTTTTCCAATAGAACTTATTTACAAACAGGCAGCAGATTCAGCCCAGGGGCCACATTTGGCTAACTCTTCGTCCAGATGTTGGTTCTGCATCTCCAGGTGAGCAATTCTTGTGTAACACTTGGGGTACAGGATATTCATCATCTCTAACATTAGCCTAAGCGGCTCTACTCAGAAACTTATTGAAATTCAGATTACTACATTGTACTCAAGACCTACTGAACTAAAATTTCTGAAAGTCAGGTTCACCAATCTATGGTTTAACAAGGCTTCAAGTAATTTTATATATGCTAAAGTTGTCAAATTAAAGGTCTAAGTTCAGCAAAGTTCCTTAATAAAACTTAGGGAACTAGGTTCTGAGAATGAGCTTTTCCCTATTTCTCCCATCTCTTGCAAACCTCAAGAGATGCTGCCACTCCACTAGTGAGCTGGTAATAACACTTTATAATAAGAGGCACAGCACACATGACTCCAGGCAGGTGGTATCTCATTAGACCAGCAGAGATTGAATTCTTTCCCCTAGTGGTACAAAGACTGCTGTCCTTACAGTCTTGTTTCTGCAGAACTTAAAAAACAGAAAAGAAAAATACATGGTGAGTCTGTGATGTGAAACAGAGGCTGCAGGACAGATTTCTGTATGCTGATGAAGCTCTAGAAATTACTATCTACATTTAACTCCCTACATGGACAAGCATGAAACATTTTGCTAGCACTTCAGGATAGCTGCTTTATTATTATTACCCCGCCTGTTTTCTCGGTTCTTTTTCTCCTGGTCAATCTTTTGATGAATTTCATCCCACATGAGAAGAAACCTAAATTAGGCATGGAAAGGAAAACAAAGTTCAAATTCCATCATCTCTATTTTTCTCATTATTTCCAGCCTTTTGTGCTTTTTATATTCATTCTAGTTAAACAGGGTAGTAGAATAACACATGCTCAGAAAAATAAATAAATAAAAGATTTACTGAGAGCAGAAAAGACAATGGTCCCCTGCTGGCAACACTATATAGCTGAGTTTCTGCCCAACCCCAATCAACAAACAGCTGCATGACCTCATGTAAAGCTGAAGTCAAATGTCTCTACAATCAGAACCGTGAGTGGAATCTGAAGATAGTGTGTGTGTGTCCTTCAGGAAGACACTAAATTCTTAAAAAGGCATTAGGATCTAACAGAACTGTACTCAGCCAACCTGCAGGACTCAAGTGCTGACAGCGAACACTGGGTGGAACATGGCTCTGAAGGCCACCCACAGCGCTAAGTAATAACTTTACAATCCTTACTCCAACCCAATGAGACTGGTTCTGCTTCCAATGACATCTTACATAAGATTAAATTGAGGCTCACAGACTGCCCCATAACCCAGGTAATTTGACAAAGTGGAAATATGTGTAAATAGAGAGAGATAATGGGCAGAGCAAGATGTTAATAGCGGTCAGTGATGATGGAATACATTATGCTGGTTTTTTTTTTTAAATTAGTGTATGGGTTTGAAATATTTCAAGATAAAAAAAGAATAAAATGATTTTTTTTAAAACAGTCACGCTCATCATGCCACTAGAAAACATCTATGTGGATCTCAACATAAAAACCACAAGCTGACTTCCCATAAAACTGTGGCATTGTACAGCTGTTCCAATATCCTCTTGATGCTCAACATAAGGAAACCAAGAAAGTCACATCTGAACAGCATTAGATTCCAGAGAACGCTCAGACAGGGAGTGTGTACAAGGTTCCTTCCCAGGATTGGGCACCCCGGCCTGAAGCCCTGCACTCTTGGGTCTTAGGACGCTGTTGACAAGAAGTTTTCAGTGTGTTTACACAAATACAAACTCAGATGCCATTGGCATTCCATAGTTTGAACATACATAGTAATTAACACAGCTGTTCCCCTACCATCCCAATCTCCCTCCAATTTATTCTCAGACAAGAACAGATAATGCAGGTGGTAAACTATATTCTAATATGGTCTGATATCATTCAAGCAACAGCAGGCTAGGACTAGAGTTCCAGGTCCTCTGACCTACACAAGGAAATATCATACAAGCAGAAAGTTAAAGTGAAGTCTCTCAGTCATGTCCGACTCTTTGGGACCCCACGGACTGTAGCCTACCAGGCTCCTCCGTCCATGGGATTTTCCAGGCAACAGTACTGGAATGGGTTGCCATTTTCTTCTCCAGGGGATCTTCCTGACCCAGGGATTGAACCCAGGTCTCCAGCATTGCAGGCAGACGTTTTACCGTCTGAGTTATCAGGGAAGCCACCAAGCCATACACACAGGGTGCTGGGAAAGACTGAAGGCAGGAGGAAAAGGAGGCGACAGAGGGTGAAATTGTTGGATGGCATCATCAGCTCAATGGACATGAGTTTGAGCAAACCCCAGGGGATAGTGAAGGACAGAGAAGCCTGCCATGCTGCAGTCCACGGGGTCGGAAAGGGTCAGACACTACTGAGCAACTGAACAACAAGGATCATGTTAGCACACGCCACTCCAATTTCTCCTGGACTGTGAGAACAGAGCCCACCAGCAGTATCTACACATTATTTGATGGGTCTGAAAAAGGTGAGACCATTTCCCCTGAGCAAAGCATCCTAATAATTCTATGCTTTGCACAGCACTCCTCTTTAAGAATCTTCCAGAACTGAAAGCAAATAAGAGAATCACAAGTATATGGTCCCAGACAGGTGAGAATGGAAAGAAAGACATCTTGCATCAGTAAGATTCTACAGAAGATGCAGGCAAAACTTTTCTGAAAGGTCAGATAGTAAATATTTTAGGCTTCACAGGCTGTAAGGTCTGTGTTTCAACTCTTCAGCTCTGTTTTACCAGGAAATCAACTCTAAACAAAATGTAAACAATTGTGCCTGGCTGTGTTCTAATAAAACTTTATTACAAAAACATACAGAAGCCTGGACTTGGCCCACAAGCTGTAGTTTGCCACCACCCCATTCCAGAGGATTGTCTCTCTCTCAAAAATGTGCTGTTTGCCTAAGCTTGACGGGCTTTACATGACTGCACATCTGTGTGTATACAGGTAGCTCTGGTATACAAACAACTGCCTTAGAAAAAGAGCAGGAGGGTGAGCCACAGATCTGCACTGATGGAGCTTTCATAAAAAAACTCAATGGCTTAAACATAACCCATTCTAGTGGCCTCTACAAAGCAGAACAATTTTACACATTTAAAGAGCCTTCTGAGAAATGTATTAAATGTTTCCTGGAATGAAATGTTATTGGTGTCAATCTCCATTTTATACAAATCTGCAGGATAGAAAAACTCAGGCATTATAAATAAAAATTTCCCTTTGATGATCATATGTTTGATGCTTTATCATAAATCTCTTTCATGAACGTTATCTCATTTAAACCTCATAAAATCCAGGGAGAATGGTAATATTGTTCCCACTGTTCCCATCAAAACAGATGAAGAAAGTGACACTCCAGGTACTGAAGGGATCAGACGCATGTAGGACTAGAACTCAGATGTCCTAACTCCAAACCTCTACACTTTCCCCCTTTCATCTCTGTGATTCTAAACCAAGTGTTTATCCAGCAGTGGAGAGTGAAACTTTTTGTTAAAACCATATATTGGTATTTATCACAACTGTCAAGGTCATGGAAAAGCAAGATTAAGAACCTTGTACAGACTAGAGGAGTTTAAGACATGACAACTAAACACAATATAGTATCCTGAACTGGATCTAGGGACAGAAAATAGATACTGGTAAAGCAACTTATGTCAAATGTATCATGACTATGCAAGATGTTGGCCTGGGGAAAATTAGGTAAAGGAGATTCCAGAATGCTCTGTACTATCTTTGCAACTTTTTGCATCTAAAATATTCCAAAACAGAATTTATTTCTAAAAAAATATACATAATGCACCTATGTGAATGTGCCTGTGGGCAGGGTTCAGGCTGTTTTACTTTTGTGAAACCAGTAGGTAAGAATTCTTATAGGGATTGATCACAGTTCTTATTTATAGAGAGTATGATATACGGTATATGTAGCTAAAAAATATTTGGGAGAAAGAGTTCTTAATTCATAGGCAGTCATAAGATATTTCTAATTCCTGTAATTCCATAAGTGATTATCATTTTCACACTATTATTTCCATTCCATCACCGTCTTTCAGCTGTTATTCAAAAGTGATTATAAATAATGGGGCTATAAAAGCCATTCAATAATTAGGACACTCACTGGCCATATGCCCACCCCGACAGTGGGAGGTGATTTATGTAAGGAAACCCCATCACATCTGCCAAGCTGGTTTCTCTCTGACAAACTCTCCAATTGCAGATGAAAACATGCCTCTTAACAGTCATCTTTTTCTTAACTAGAGCACTGACTTGCGAGCCAAAGTGCTATATAGCATTTGAAATTTTATATACAAGGAAACAAAAACAGACTCAATAAAACCATTCTCTGTCTTGCCATTTCATGGATCCAGATAAGCAGAGGAAAAGCACAGAACATCATCAACTGGGTCTGGTCAGAATCCTGGCCTTTGTCACAGAATGGGAAAAACTTAAAGGAAATCCAAGAACAAAAGAACTCAGACCTAGCTGGTCACATCTCACCCCCTTGATACACAAGACTTTAACAGATGTAAGCTTAAGCCCATGGCATGATTCACCAAGGGTTTCTTACAGGAGTGCCACTGGCATCTTGGACAGGAAAATTCTTTGTTGTTGTGGGTTTACTCTCTGAACCTCAGCAGCCCAGCTCTTGGCAGCTTCAATAAATGCCTGAAGTGATCCCCACTCACTGCAACAAGCCTACTGAGGCAGTGCCACCCTGGGAGATGGGTAAATGAAGAGCAATTAGGAACAGCTATTCCTATTGAGCTTTCTTTCCTTTCTCCATTTAGGTCCAAGAACATAGTAGAAGAATACTGGGGGGAATCCCGCATACTGGGGATGATTTCAAACAGCTAAGATCTCCTCTTCACATACTTACATAAACATATCTGCCTTCTAGTGCAGGGATGCTGGTAAAGAGGAATCAGAGCTTAATGCTGAGACCAGAGGTTCGTGCTGGTCTTCACAATGATCCAGCAGAGAGAGTCTCCAGCAAGCCTCTCAATGAAAAGCCCCTCCACCAGTGTCTAGCCCATCGCTCTGGTTTATTATGTTCACAGCCTTTGCGTGACTGCTCAGTCGCTTCAGTTGTGTCCAACTCTTTGCAACCCTATGGACTGTAGCCCACCAGGCTCCTCTGTCCAAGGGATTCTCCAAGCAAGAATACTAGAGTGGGTTGCCATGCCCTCCTCCAGCGGCTCTTCCTGACCTGGGGATAGAATCCTTGTCTCCTGCATCTCCTGCAGTGCAGGTGAATTTTTCACCCACTGAGCCACCTAAAGTGATGATTTTTTTTACCCACTGAGCCACCTAAGGTGGTTTATCAATATGTTTCTTTATCTTGTTTATTGTGTGTCCTCCACCACCATGGTAGTTTCACATGAGAACTGAGACCCTCTCAGCTTAGAGGAGAAACTGGCAAATGATGATGCCAAGAAACTGGCAAGTGATGATTAAATGAGTGGATGAAGGATGAAAACACTAGCTAAAATAACACTAGTGACTAAAGCAGGACCAAGCAGAACTACATTCCCATCCTGACTTTGCCATTTGCTACCTCTGTGTTCTTAGGCAAGTTCCTTAATCACTCTGGGTCTCTGTTTCCTTATTAGGAAAATGGGGATAATGACAGTACATATATCAGGGCAGTCAAGATTATTAAATGAAAATATGCAATGTTCAGCAAATGCTAGCTACCCTCCCCTTGACTTGGAAGTATCAGTATCATATTCCAAAATGTACCTTTTGTGGAATTGTTTGACCTCAAGGAGAGTTTTTTAATGATTAATGCTTATGACAAAATGTATAAAACAAGTTAAACAAGTCAAGCTTTCCATAGTACTAGGCTGAAAACTAATTAAAACTTGGATGCGGTCACTGGACTGCTTTCACACACTGAACACTTACAAATAGTGCATCCATGGTATACTCTATGGCTAAAGGTATGCAAGCAAAGACAGGATTTTTAGGTTTGTATGGAATATAAACGATAGTGCAGAGTATCAAACACCCTTCAGTCCAGCACCAGTTATCAGGAAATCCGGCATTCATTTTTTTTTTCCTTTTTTCTTTTGCCCATTACTTGCTTTTATTTTTTTTTATTTTTTATTTTTTTGGGTTTTGTCATACATTGATATGAATCAGCCATGGAGTTACATGTGTTCCCCATCCCGATCCCCCCTCCCACCTCCCTCTCCACCCGATTCCTCTGGGTCTT
This sequence comes from Cervus canadensis, assembly GCF_019320065.1. Taxonomy (NCBI): domain Eukaryota; kingdom Metazoa; phylum Chordata; class Mammalia; order Artiodactyla; family Cervidae; genus Cervus; species Cervus canadensis. The sequence goes on from NC_057407.1 coordinate 24,412,597, forward strand.
CCCAGTGCACCAGCCCGAGCACTTGTCTCATGCATCCCACCTGGGCTGGTGATCTGTTTCACCGTAGATAGTATACATGCTGTTCTTTTGAAACATCCCACCCTCACCTTCTCCCACAGAGTTCAAAAGTCTGTTCTGTATTTCTGTGTCTCTTTTTCTGTTTTGCATATAGGGTTATCATTACCATCTTTCTAATTCCATATATATGTGTTAGTATGCTGTAATGTTCTTTATCTTTCTGGCTTACTTCACTCTGAATAATGGGCTCCAGTTTCATCCATCTCATTAGAACTGATTCAAATGAATTCTTTTT